>NW_026718191.1:0-13947 GCF_029784015.1 Lycium ferocissimum
TTGTCATTACTACTTAATTCATAGACATATCGCGGCTTATCATAATTTTACCGTAGTTTAGCATCCTCGATACATATACATGTACATACATTAAGCTTGAGAGTGGCTATGTTTATGTCGGGGTGACGTAAGGTCGTAAACCCCCGGTCATGTTATGGAATAGCATAAGAGTCATATCTCACCTTGGAGGAATTTACGATTTAAGGCGAGTACATATAAGAAGAAATGCCAATGGATCGTGATGCTCATCATTGATCTCATAAGAACATTGTATCGTGGTCTCTAGAGTCTTTATTGCATTCATAGCGTATTTCTTATCCAGCCTCGTTACTCATGGACGTAGATATTTCATCTCCGGGAACGTAAAAGATCCGTGAAGGAAGAGGGAAATCGTATATAAGATTCATGCCTTGAAGGAAGGGGTAATGCCTCACATACCGTTGTCGTTAACTACTTTATAGCTTGCTCGTCCTCCTTGATGTCCTTTGTCCTTACCTTCAAGAGAGTTCGTATCGTCGTTAGCTAGGCAATTACAAAACCATGCCTCTTAAGGCTAAAGAAAATTGGGCAGCGTTTCCCTTTTTATACTAAGTTCCGCCATATTCCATATCAACTTCCAACACCCATAACAGCCATCACAATATCGCTAACAACAATCGTCATTCATTCCCATGATTCGCATTTCATAATTTCACCTAAATTCTCCATATTCATGACTACGGTTCATTGTCACATTTGTTCACTTATAATACTTATTCCATGCTCTAAATATCATTCATAACACATTCACAATCTCAACATAACCATTTTCATGATTCTCCTCAACTACTATTCAACAATGGCATAATCTACACATTTATGACCCATTTTTCATACTCTTTCATAATCTAAGTGTTTCATCTTAATAATACTTCAATCAACATCTAAAGTTCATGAAACTTACCTCGAATGGTAGAGGAATAAACCTTGGATGATAATACACCTTCTAGCACAAAACCCTCTTTCTTCTCTTTTGGAATTCCTTGACTTTGGTAGCTTTAATGGAGTTTCTTAAGCTGATTCTCCTCAAATCTTGTTATTGATCCTTGATCTCCTTAGTTTTCTTGTGGATGAAATGTTTGGAAGTTTCTAGAGGTGTGGAGAGGTTGAAGTCGTGGATGAAATGAATAAAATAGTGGACTTAACATTTAAAGGCTTGGAGAGGTTCAGCCGAGCGGGACTTTCGGACGGCCTTCACGGTCCGTGGAACCCTTTGTTGGCCGTGAACCGGTCGTGGTTCACGACCAGCCAGCCACACTTTCTGGGCTGTTCCACGGACACAGCCACGGGTGGTGGAACCTTGTCTGTCCGTGGAACATGGTCGTGGAACTCACGGCTTCTCCACCGAATGGTTCCGTCGTTTCGTTTGACCTCTAACCTTATGGGACCTTCTTAGCACTTGTTCATCATTTCATTATGAATCTCGAGGGCGTCATAACTCTTCTCCACAACATTCTTAAGGCATCATTAACTCAATACTCCTAGTTTGCGTCCCAATACACTAACTTATAACTCGATTCCCTTAACTACTTTCTTTTGCTTCAACTCGATGCCTTTGGAATCTTAATTAGGACTATCAATTTGTACTTCCTGTTTATCCAACCTCGTGTCCGTCATGTCCTTCGCGAGCCTACTCACTTATATACTAAGTGTCACGCCCCAATTTCCGAGGGACGTGATGGGCACCCGACCTCGATTTAAGGCCGAGCGAACATGTTGCACTTTACCGCACATGTAATTTTTTTTTTCAAAACCCAATGCCGAATAGTCATAAAATGCATAATAAAGCTTTCTAGTTTGACGAATGCTCGTAATTATACAAACTTTAATACAAACACGGATTGACAAACCGGCCGATTTCGAGCGCTCACACAACGATACACTATACCCACACCACCGGCTCGCAAAGTCTCTAGTACCATCCAGAAGACACAACGTACGTACTCTGGACCAAGAAGGTTCTGAGGGAATTGGAGCTCGCCAATCATACTGGACATCTTCCACTCATCTGTGGGTACCTGCGCGGCATGAAACGCACTTCGGCGATGTGGGTCAAGACGGAAAATGTACCGAGTATGCAAGTGCGAAACCGTAAACAAATCATAATCAAAACTAACGCATTAAAGAATAGATCCCATTTAACCGTAATTGATCAAAGAATACGTATATTATTGCACCGTAACGGATGTAACCTTAGTCGAAACATAAGTACGGACATACGTATAAAATCGTGAGACCCACCGAGATTATTGTGAAGCCGCACCGAACATACCAGTACGCAATTCGCAATCGTGCGATAGAATGTATCAAACGGACGGATCGTAAGGTACGTATTTAATGCACGACGGATCGCAGTTGCGGGGGAACGTAGGGAAAGGGCCCGGGCCCGGATCAAAACCGGGGGGACGACGAAGGCAGAGGGATGGGCAAGGGGCGGAACGTAAAAAAGTACGACGAGACGTGGGGGGACGCGGGGGCTCCCGAACCCCTTCTAGCAAGGGAAACAAGGGAATCCCCCCCAATCTACCGTAGCGGCGACATCCCACCCCGGGGGACGGGGTAACGGTCAAATCATTATGGGTTTGGCTGTAATCAAACGCCGTGCGCAAAACCGCCCCCGGCCGCGGGGGGGCGCGGTAACCCCGAATCATTGTGTAATTGCACATAATCGAAGGGCCGTGGCGTCATATATGGGAAACCCCCTCGGGGAGGGCGCGGAACGAACCCCGCCTGAAGACGGGGGGGGTAAACAGACGGTCAAAACCCAAATGGTCCGGCCACCCCCCCAAACACCAAATCAAATATCATATCATAAAATGTAGCCCGGCCCGCCTATGAGGGACGCGGTGAACAATGCATAGAAGTGCGCGATAACGAGAACCCGGCTCCGGACGCAGTGAGCGACATAACGAACGGTGCGAGTAATGCGCACGATAACATATCGAACCCGGCCCGGACGCAGCAAGGATACATCGAGCCTTGCACGAGCGGGGTAGTGCGAGAAACATATGCATATAAAAATCCGTACTCGACAAACGAATATTCTTACCGATATCCGAGGCTCGAAAACGATTTTCAGTCAATCTCACTTGACGTTGCAATCATCGTATCGTAACGCCAGACGTATCACATCGGGTGGTCGAAGCATATTATATCGGGGACGAACATTCCGACGCAAATCCGAATTGTTCACGAAGTCGGGGCATTTAACTTACGAGCTTTCGAGAACGTAGGGTGACGACATACCCCATTAGGCGTACGTACGTATATCCGGATGCGCATACGGACGGACATATCCAGATGCCATACGGACGTACGTACATATCCAAAAACCATACGTACGTACATATCCGGTTACCATACCGACGCACATACATAGGAGGGTATGGGAAATTGTGGGCCCACTTCGCAGAGAATCGAGATAACATACGGAAGTTGGAAATGTTCATACTTACCAAACTCTTTTAGTCACAGAAGCTTTTCATACTTATTCATTTATCAAACATACACAACTTAATGATGCTAACAGACTTATATATATATAACATAATCATAATCATAAACACTCGGACATCAAGAAACGAGTTACCCCAATTACACATTATATCACAACTTATTGGCTCTAGGACATGCCATAAAAGAAAAGTAAGCCTCACATACCCGCGCCGCCTTGCTAGCTATACTTGTTTATCCCAACTTGCTTATCTACATTCAAAAGATCCATATGATCGTTAGATTCATCGACTTATGTTTTCCTTAACTTTTCATACAAGTTCGCTTATAGGCTACCGAAATTTCGGCAGCATTTCCTCTGTAATTACGACATCCCCGAGATTCACGCTCGGCAAATTTTCAACTAACAATAATCCGGAATTCAACCCGCCAAACTATCATCAACAATACCAATAATCAACCCAAAATATATTCTAACATTACCAATCCTTTTCTTACAATTCCATGACATATTACTCACATTCAATTTAATTCCCATGTTCATATATTCATTACTAATCCACAACCACTTACACATGATTTAAAAACATTCCAAGCATTCCACAAAATATTCAAACAATTTATTTACTACACCATAGAACCCGAAGCTAACAACTTCCTTCTAAATTCATCAATGGCACCGATAATCCATACATTACCAACGTTATTTTCCATAAATTTAAGAAGACCTATTATAATCACATTAGCTCCCAAACGGCTCATATAATTACAACTCCAACATAAGTCATTTAACTTTCATTCACACCATATAATTCTCAACAACGACGGCCAAAAATACTAAATAAAATTTGCCCATTCCTTGCCATACCAAATCAGCCCATACGGCCACAACATCAACCTATATAATCTCATGAGTTTCATTCATTTTTCTACGCATTGCACAACACACAAACATGCTAAATAAATTGATTCATCATACTTATTTAATACAACACATATTCAATCAATACTACCACCACACGGCTACAACTTCATCATGCATAATTTCCATATTTCTATGATTTCCACTCATTTCTACGTCATGCACATACGTCCAAATCATTCACAACATACAAAGAAAGATGAACCCTTACCTTTGTTCCTTCAACCTCCACTACACGGCTAACATTGTTTCTTGCCAAACCATTAGTCTTCTTCTCTCAACAATCACTCCACGTCGACGAGGGCCTTCTAATTAGTAAGAAAACATGAAGCAACGAATTAATCAAGACCAAGTTGGAGGGGTCGGTTTCGTATGCCCTTAGCCGCCCCTTTTTCTTTCTTTTCTTCACTTCTTTCTTTCTTTCTTTTCCTCTCTTCATGAAAAGATGACAAGCACCCACACATATATATATATATTAAGGGTCATGTGAGGGGCACATGCCCCTCTCTAGAAATTTCCCTTCTTTTTTTCTTTATTTTCCTTTTTCTAGAATTCTCTTGATTTCCTCCTTTCTTGAATTTTTCTAGAGTTTGTAAAATTACCGTTTTGTCCCTCGTCTTTCCACAAAATTACCAAAATGCCATTTTCCAAATTTTCCATTTTTGCCCTTCGACTTTTCTCAATATTACGATTTTGCCCCTAACCTTCCACATTATTTCCATTGGCCATTTTGCAAATTTCTCTTTTTACCCTTGACCTTTCCAAATATTTCCATGCTAATAATCGTCAAAAATAATTTTATAACGACGTACACGTGCAAATAATTTTTGGAAGTCGTCTCGCCCTTGACTTTCCGCGGCAACCTTGAAATTTTCAAACGTACAAAATGGGGGCTATAACACTAAGGGGAAATTTCCGAGGTGTAACAACAATGGCCGGCAGTTCATAGGCAATAAAGTCAATGATTTCCTCGAAGGTTTGAAAATGAAAAAGATAATGTCAACTCTGTATAATCCAAGTACGAACGGGGCAAGTGGAGTCAACAAACAAAACAATCATTTAGAACCTAAGGAAATGGTATGTCACGACTCAATCGGAGGGCCATGACGGGTGCCCGGTGCTAACCCACCCGGGCACCTCGTATCGTACATTCACATTTACATCTAGGTGAGCCACATGGCTAAGTCATACTTTTTATCCATCATTCATACTAATATCATTGGCCAACAATACATCCATATCGTCATCAACAACTATGCCAATATCAATGTACATAAGCCGACGAGGCTAACAAAATGATATCCAAAATATGAGCCGACAAGGCCAAATACATCTGACCATATACACATGTCTACGAGCCTCTAAGAAGAGTATGTCACATCATATAAGCAGGACAGGACCCCGCCATGCCCATAAGTATGTACATAAAAGAATAGATACCAAAAGCTGTAGCTCCGAATGAGATGGAGCTCCACTACGTAATCCCGGAGTAATAAAGCTATGGATCAAGCCTGTCTCCCTGGCCACCTGCGGGCATGACGCAGCGTCCACTAACAAAAGAACGTTAGTACGAATAATGTATTGAGTATGTAAAACATAATCAACATCATTATAGAAGCATAAGAGTCAACATAAGAAATAGCATAAGATAGGAGGTAGTAGAACCATCGTCATAAACACTTACTTGCTTTTCATAGGGACCTTTTTTTTCTAATGCGTGTTTGTGTACATACATCCATATTCGTATCCGTATTTATTTACATTTTCATATCCACATTCATATTCATAATCGTAATTATACTCGTATTCATAGCATACCCGACCATGAGGGATCGGTGTTTCACATACCCGGCCATGGCAAGGCTCGGTGATTATACATACCTGGCCCTACCAAGGCTCAGGAATATCCGTACCCAACGCAGTGGTGTGCGCGCAATACATATCATACCCTCATATAAGCTCGGTGTTACATAATAGTCATACATAGACACATATACGTAAGAGCTTATAAGCATCTTTGACATCATTACTATCGTCGTTTTATTACATCTATCCTTAGAGGATCACCCATCGTATAAGGAATTTAGTAGAATCATAAACATAACGAGAATCATGAGCTTTGATAGCTTTAAAGATAGAATCATTTGGAGGTCATCGTAGGCTCATGAAAGAATAGATATATGGCCAAGGAATTATGCCTTATTGAAAGAAGGGTTAGCCTTATCATACCTTTTCGTTCAACTATTCTATTGCTTGAACGTTCTCCTTCAATGCTCACGTTTCTACCTTCATTAAAGTTTATACTAACATTAGAAAATCGATAGCTTAGCATGCTTGACTAAAGCTAAAGAAAATTGGGCAGTATCTCCTTTATTTATACAATTTCCCCCATATCATTTATCAACTCCCAAACATCTATAATAAGACTCACAACATCATAACAATAGTCTTCATTCACCTACATTATCCATATTTCTCAATCCGCTTCAAATCATCCATAATCATGGTCATGACACACTATTACATTCACTCATATACAATGTCTAACCCATGTTTTTAATGCCATTTATAACATAATCATAATCACAACATATCAAGAATCATGACTCAATCCAAGCTACTACTAAAAAATATCACTATTCTCACATTCATGACCCATTTTCTAACTCCTTCTACAATCCAAGTCTTTCAACCTCTTAATACCTTAAACAACATGGACAGACCATAAAACTCACCTTAGATGGTGTAGGAATGAACTTTGGGTGGAAACACTTCACTTGAGCAAAACCCTAGTTCCACTTTCACTTGGATTTCTTGTCTTGGATGAACTTTAATGAGTTTCTTACACTTGATTCTCTTGGTTTGATGAAGTTGATCATTAATATCTCTTGAATTCTTGTGGGAGAGGTGTGGAGAAATGTTCTAGAGAGTTCTAGAGAGAAGGGGAGTGAAGATGAAATGAACTTGGTCCCCTTATTAATAATTCACAATCTGTCCCGTTTTGATTTCACGGACCAAATACGGTCCGTATAAATTATACTGACCGTATGTTTGGCCGTACTTTTGGTCAAGTGAAGTCTGCCAATCTGGGCTGAATATACGGCCTAACATACGGCCAGTATATTTTATACGGCCAGTATGTTAGGCCGTATAATGCCCAATTCATTCGAACTCTTTCTCATTGACTCGTTTGATCTCCAATCCTTATGGCACCTTCTTAACACTTGTTTAGCACGTCGTTAACAATCTAAAGGACATTATAACTCTTCTCTAAGACATCATTAAGTCATCATTAATTCGCACTTGTAAATCTCTTCTGATACGTAACGTATACCTTCCTTCCTTGGCAACTTTCTTCTCTTACCTCAAATGTCTCTCGCAATCTCAATTAGGGTCATCAAATGCTATTTGTTACTTATTGAAACATAGCATACTTCATTCCCTCCATTAGTCTATTCACTGTGCATCAACGGAGAATTTTTTGAGATGTAACATGGTAGGATGAGTCTAAGGGCAGGTGGAAAGAAGTTTTACCGGAAGTAATTTGGGCCTACAGAATGACCTCGAGGTAGAGCACCAGTGAAACAGAATTTTCATTGGCCTATGGTGCGGAGGCTTTAATTCATATCGAAGTTGGGGAGCCGATTTTAAGATTCTAGTATGTAGCGGAAGAATCGAATGACGAAGTGTTTGTTTGTGAAGCTCGACTTAACGAATGAACTGCCGCGAAGTGGTGTTGGTCAGTTTAGCAGCATAGAAGCAACGGATGGGAAGATACTCAAATCAAAGAGCCAATCTTCGACACTTCCATGTCGGGGACTTGGTCCTTCGAAAGGTTATTCAGCACCCCAAAACTCCTACGAAGGGAAGCTGGGTCCAAATTGGGAAAGGCCATATAGAGCAACCGAAATAACCGATAAAAGCTTGTACCAATATGAATCAGAAGATGGCCGGCTGCTATAAAATAATTGGAACGTGGCACACTTCAAAAGATATTATTTTTAAGGTATGAATCCCTCACCCTTCGTGAATTCTGCAAACTTACGCACTTGACCTTTGCAAGAACGCGTGTTGCTCTATTATTCCTTTAGCTTGGCATTGCCCCGAAGTGGGTTTTCTAGCAATGTTTTTAATGACGCAACAATGTATGACGTGTTACTTTCGTATCAAAGTCCAGGCAAGTGCTGAGATCGGGGACTGCCCAGCATCAACGATTAGTGTTTCTCTTCTCATACTTCGAACATAAACACTAGGGGCTATCATACCCTCGAGAGATTTGAGACACTCAACGAGGCCAAAGCTTTTGTATTTTTTGAAATTTTTGTACTAGGATCTATTGTAGGGGCCAAACGATCAAATGAATAATGTCCGGTTAGTTTATTTACTACAACAAAAGTAGAAAAAACAAATTGCTTGCCCGCCCCTCGCTGTTACATCTCGCATTTCGCACGTCGGAATATTTTTAAGTTGTTGCGACAAATTATGGACAAGGTTATTTTCCGACTTTGTTGTAAGGCATAAGCGTTTTATGATTTTATGGAATGGAATTATTAACAAGAAGTTTGGGGTTAAAAGTGGAATTTTGGAAATTAGTAGTTCATGAAAAAAATAAGGCCACATGTAGTGTGGGCCATGGCTACTTGGAAGATTAATATTTGTAGAAATGGATGATTTATTAAGTCATTTTATCATGTTCATCTTTTGGAAATCTCTAGAATTTTAAAGAAGGATTTGGAGGGAAAGGAAAAGAAAAGAAAATTGAGAACAAAAAAAAAAAGAAGGGCCGGCCATGTGAGGGCCATGTGCCCCTATGTATATATATATATATATAAGTAATACAAGACAAGGCACCTTTCATCATTTTAGCTCCTAGAAATTTCAAGAAAAGTGAAGAAAGAAAAAGAAGGAGGAACGGCCAAGAGAGAGAGAGGCTGGCCGAACCAGCCCCATAAATTTGGTCATGGAAAAATTTGTTCTTCTTGTTTCTCTACTAATTGAAGGGTTCTCTACGACATGGAGTAGTTGTTAGAGGGAGAAAACCATTCCTAGTTGCAATTCATCAAGTCTAGCCGTGTAGAAAAGTGGAGGGAAGGAGGTAAGATTCAATCTTGTCTTTCATGTGTTATGCATGATTTGTGAATGTTGTGGAGTGTGTAAATAAATGAAGTTCATGAAGTTAGGGTGTTATGTTGGGTGGCCGAATATAGTGTGTTGTGTGGAATAAATGAATTACTTTTATTTAGCAACTTGGTTGTTGTGTTGTGCATGTTTTGTACATGTTGTATATATGTAAATTGATGAAAGATTATGAAAACATGTATGTGGGTGTGATGGCCGAAGGTGGGCTGATTTGATGTAGTATTTTAATTGTTGTGGTATTGTGAATTTTATGATGGAAAATGGAGTCTTAATGATCCAAGATTAAAGTTGTAATCATATGAGCCGTTTGGAAGCTAATGTGATCGTAATATGCTTTCTTGAATTTATAGAAAGAATGTTGTAAACGTGCGGATTGTCGATGTAGTCTATGAGTTTGGAAGGAATGAAATGCGATCGTTGATATGAGTTTGAATATATGGAGTTGAATTGAATGTGCATGATCGTCGTCGAATTATGTAGAATTGAGTTATTAATGTTAGGATGCGGCTTGGAATTGCTTATTGATATTGTTGATGTAGTTGTTGGTTTGATTGTTGTTGATATGGGCCGAGCCATAATTCTCGGGACGGTGTATTTACAGAGGAGATGCTGCCAAAATTTTTGTAGACAAGTGAAGAATGGAAGAGTTGAAAGCAAAAAGGTCTACTATTGACAATTGGTAAACATGACCATTTGCAAATTGGCGAAACGGGATTCGAGATTGAACGAGCATAAGACGTCCGAAAGGTATGTGAAGCTATCCCTCTCCTTCCTTTGGCATGTCCTAGGTGTTCTAGGCTTGAATTTGAGCTTCGGGGGTTATTCTGTCCATCGAAAGTCGATTCTGAAATTGAGCACTATTCATTCAGTGCGATTGAACTAGAATCTTTATATTTTGTTGGAAAATGTTCAAACGCCCGTAACTTGCAGGGATGTGATCGAATTGTCTTGAAACTTCATAGATGACTCCATTAAGTGATATTTTATTATTTAAATCTTTCAAAACCACTCCGAAGGGAGTGTGACATTTTATTATTTAAACTTTTCAAAACCACTCCGAAGGGGGTGTGATATATTATTTTCTAAAAAACTTTCTTAAACCACCCCGAAGGGGGGTGATATATTATTTTCTAAGGCTCTTTCTAAAACCACTCCGAAGGAAGTACAAAACCACTCGAAGGGAGTGTGATATTTTATAAAACTTTTAAAAACCACTCCGAAGGGGTGCGATATTTTATTATTAGTATTACTATTATTAATATGCCCGAAGGCTAGGATTAGTATTATGTCGCGAGTGGCATGCCCGATGGGGCCGGGGTAGCCAGTATGCCGCAGTGACATGCCGAAGGCGGGGCTAGGATTATGTCGGGCTGACGTATGTCCGATGGGACCGGGATAGACGTATGTTGGACCGGCATGCCCGATAAGATCATTTTACGTCGGGACCGACGTCCGATGGGGCCAGGATAGACGTATGCTTTGGACCGGCGCACCCGAAGGGGATTATTATTATTATTATTACTATTATTGTTATTATTATTATTATTATTATTATTATTATTATTATTATTATTATCATCATTATCATCATGCCGGAAGCGGCAATGCCCGAAGGGGCCACCATTATTATTGTTAGGCCGGAGCGGCGTCCGAAGGGACTATTTTATTTAAATATCTAATTCATGTCAGGTGACCTAAACTTGCTTTTGTCGTATTTTCTTTTCGATTTACGCTTTAGTAATGCTTTACATACTCAGTACATGTTCCGTACCTTGACCCCTCCTTCTATTACGGGGGTCAGTTGCGTTTCATGCCACAGTACACCCGATGAAGAAGAGAAGACTTGCTAAGTTGTCTCAGCGGAATTGGCAGCTCCACCTCGGTTCGGAGTGTTGCCGAGTCAAAGTGTTCGTGTCGTGGTTTTTAGCATATGTTAGAGACTTTGCAGACAGATTGTCTGTGGATGGCGCGTCGGGAAGTGCGGATGATTTGTAAATGTTAAAAGAGTATGCGTTTTTAGATAATGTTTATTTATTTAAAAGTTTCATGTTTCTTAAAAATTTTCGGGCGGCGATTTTTAGTAACGCGAACGTTAAGGGTTCGCTCGACTGCGAGAGGGTCGGGTGCCCATCACACCCTAGTAAGGTCGGGGTGTGACACTCGCCCTCCCGATTGTTTGTACGATACAAATATATGAAATGAGAAGAGCACTTCAGTTTAAACCCGCATAAATTATGACATTGCGCGAATATGTACTTCACATGTATGATTTATTTGATCTTCAAAGCTCACGAGCTACCCTCGATTCGAGACTACCGTTATGAAACAGATGAACAAAATGAAGGCGTTTAGGTTCCAAGAATTAAGCCCGATTTCAGATACAAAGGTGTTAAAGTTTCAAGTAAACTATAAGACCAAGCCTAGAAACTTCAGTCTAAAAATGTCAAAAAATTCAACCCATATGCCCGAAGTGATTTGGAGACGTGTGAATTCACAAGCATAAAAGCGAGGCCCTTATTTGTAATCCCGGTGTGAAAAAGCTCAAAATCACCGCGAACTTATTTTAACTTAAAATTGGTTCCATTAAAGCAAAAGCTTTCCATAAAGTAAAATCTTATTAAAAGTTTATTCAAGATCGAGCCTAATTCATACTCGGACAAAACATTAGTCCAAGCTGATTCACCTCCCTTCGATCAACTATTAACAATCAAATATCGATTAGGTATTGAAAGCAGAAGAATGCTCAAAAAGTAAATACCGACAAAGTAAAGTCGAATCAAAGTTTCCATTTTATATAAATAGAAGGCCAAAGACCGCCCTTGATAAATTTATAAAAGGCAAAAGAAAATACAAGCCTATCTAATCCTCCGAAAAAGAATCAGAGCTGAAGTCTTCGGGGTCATCCTCCGAGCTGTCCTCGAGGAGTACTTTCAGAGCGGTACTCTCTACAAACCCCGCCTCTTCGATTTTGGAAGCAATATCCTCAGTGCCACCCCAAGCCTCTTCCAAGGTAGCCCTCTGAGATTTTCAATTCTCATGCTCAACTTTTAACACCGATCGAGCCCTGGCCGCTTCAATATCATAACGGGCATGGTTCCTTTCGGACAGGGCTAGCTCTAGTTGGGTAGATAGCTCAGTATTCCTTTGGCTCAGGGTGTCACGGGCTTGAGCAGAAGTTTCGAGCTCAACCCTGTGATCCTCGATGGCTTTAGCCCGATTGTCCGCCTTTTCTTGGAAAACACTCAGGACCTCTTTCTCGGAGGCCTCTCTGCCTCAATCTGGGCAAAACGGTCCCGAGGTTGACTCCCTAGACCTTGAAGGAGTCAATCTCTTACCTTAGTTGGGCGATAGTTTACTTCGCGTCTCTCGAACCGTTTGAAAAAAGTGGTAGCATCCTCAACAAGCCTCTTTTTGTCTGCCTTTAGGAGCTTATTCTTCTCCACTATGTCCGCGACATCGTTCTGTACTCGGAGGTTTTCCTCTTTAGCTTTGTGAAGCTCGGCTTTGAGGGCCAAAGGGTCACCGACCTGGCATAGCTGGTCTCTTTTTTGCTGCAAAAGGAGCTTGAACTTCTTAGTTTCTCGGTCCTGGGCATCCAACTGGCCTCGCAGGTCATCCATCTCTTGCATGGCTCGAACAAAACCCTCGTTCTCACGCATGATAGACTGCAAAAGAGTGAAAAATCAGCATACAGTGAGAGTTACTCAAATGAATGAAACTTTTCTCAAATGATAGGATGTTTACCCGGTTCGCAGCATGCATGCTCTCGTTGAGAAGACCCTTCCAACAGACTCGCCCAATTTTCTTTTCTCTTTATTCCGACATTAAGCATGAGGCGGAGGCTTGCTTAGCTACCCAGAAAGGCTGGGACAAAAAACTGGTATCCCTGAACGGTAATGGTGACCGACTTCGTTCTTTTTAGGTTGACACTCGGGGTAGGAAAGGTGTCCGCAAGCTTCAATCGCGAGCCAGTTTCGGATACCCTAAGGGACGGGGAAAACTCCCTCGATATTTGCAGAATAACGAGGTGGCCAAAGTGAAAGGCATCCACCATGTCACGACCTGACTAGAGGGTCATGACGGGCACCCGGAGCTAACCCACCGAGTACCTCTAAGCTTACACCTCATAATTATTTCTAGGTAGGCCATAAGCTAGCTCATATGCGTCATACTCTGTAAGGACATGTATCACAAAATAATGGCACATCGTTATATAACCATCAACAACCATGCCCATAAGCATAAGCCATCAAGGCTACTGAAATATTATATAACATTACGAACTGATAAAGTTAAGGAACAACTAGCTACGTACATCTGCCTACGAGCCTCTAAATAGAATATATGCATCTATAAGGCGGGGGGGGACTCCCGCCCCGTATATTTATACAAAA
>NW_026718192.1:0-13587 GCF_029784015.1 Lycium ferocissimum
GGGCTAGGCCCATGTCCATGGCCGGTTGGGCCTTCTCCCTGTCTTAAAAAAATTCCAAGCCCAAATATTTTTCTTTCATGACAAATTGTAATTCATAAACTATTTTCCAAATTCCAAATTTACCCTTCGCCTTCCTTTATATTTCTATGAGGCGTAGTGCAAAAATCCCTTTATGCCCTTGGCCTTTCTTGATAATTCCGCTTCTAAATTCTTCATAAGCCTTTCATATGCTTAACAAAATAAAGATATGGCCTTGCTTGTTGTCCTCCCGCAATTGTCTTGAATTATCCAATTGCACAAAAATGCGGGATATAACAAAATGTCCGGTAGCCTCCTGTTTATAGATGTGGTGCACAACACACCGATAAACAAGACTCTACGAGACTGTGCCGTAGACATTCCGAGGACGAACTGCTCTGATACCACTTTTGTCACGACCCAACCCCGTAGGCCGTGACTAGTGCTCGAGCTGGGCACCCAAACACACTTATCAAGCATAATCAAATACGGGAGGCTTATATGTACACAAATATCAGACGCTGTCTCAAACATAAGCATATATATCACTGAAATCGGCAAGGCTACCGTATGGCGCAACGGCCCGAAACATATACAAATGCAAGCCGACAAGGCTGCCACGGCGGATGGGACCGCCCAGAACATATAACATACGAACACATCTGTACAGAAGTAGGCACAACCCACATATACGTCTACGGACCTCTAACAGACCAACAGAATCATATGACGGGACAGGGCCCCGCCGTACCCCTGAACGAACAAACACAAATGCAACGGACGAATATATACCAAAATGTAGGCTCCGGGAATAAAGGGAGCTCTCCAACAAAGAATAGGTGTCCTAGGCGGCGACCACCGAACCGTGCGTCCGTACCGCGGGCATGAAACGCCCCCCGAAGAAAGGGGGTCGGTACGGAATATGTACCGAGCATGTAAAGCATGAAATACGATGGCAGTCGTACTTAAATAAGGAGTAGGAGACATGAACACAGTAACCAGAAACCACAAAACTTACCTTCAAAACATAAATCATACATGTTCATATCATATCCCAATCAAACATTCATTCTGCACATGCGTATACATATAGCGTGTCCCGGCCCTCTAGCGAGAGACTCGGTAAGTAAGATCATATCATCATCCCATGTATACATACATATAGCGTGTCCCGGCCCTCTAGCGAGAGACTCGGTGTATAGCGTGTCCCGGCCCTCTAGTGAGGGACTCGGTGTATAGCGTGTCCCGGCCCTCAAGTAAGGGACTCGGTGTATAGCGTGTCCCGGCCCTCTAGTGAGGGACTCGGTGTATAGAATCATGTCATCATCATATCATCATACACATAGCATGTCCCGGCCCTCTAGTGAGGGACTCGGTGTATAGAATCATCATATCATCCTGTTATCACATATCATATCAGACTTCGTATCACATCGTGTTTCGAATACACATCATACTTCGAATACAAGATAGTGCGCACGATAACATAACCGAGCCCGGACTTGACGAAAGATGTAACAACAGAATGGACGAGCAGAATCATGAGTAACCAATTACAGTTTAAAACATTTTCAAAGACTCAGTAGGTTAATCAAAACGAACCATCATTCATAAGCCAAAACAGTAGTCAAATCAGATTTTCTTCCGAACATCACTCGGGAACATATCAAACCGAACTTCAGAAAACATAGTTACGTATCAAAATCATATGCATAGAAATCCTCATTTCAAACTCGACAAACAAATAAGTAATCATACTCGGGGGTTGGAATCATAGCCACATGAAGTTCTTTTAAAAATAGGTCGTTAGAATCAAACATAGAAAGTCGCGGGACCCACGGACGAGCGTCAACCCAATCCGGCCCGCCTATGAAAGTTAAAGTCATTACTCGTCATGAAATCATTTGCGAAGATATCAAAGCGATCCGAGCCCTTTCTTGAAAGTTACGGTCGTTCGTAGTTTCGAATCATTTAGGAACAAAACTCTTTGAAAACAAAACTTTTATGCGCTTTTGAAATTTAGTCATACAAAAGACAATAGGATCACACCGACTACATTAAGAATACGAATATCAAGAAACAAATAAGAATCGTTTACGAGCTTATCAAAGCAATCCGGTTCGTCCATGAAAGTTACGGACATTTTTAGACATAAGATCCTTTCGGAACAAACCGTTTACATAGCATTTCAAATCCAATCGTATCAAAGACATACGGTCCATAGCTTGACCACATTAAGGATGCCAACATCAAGAGCAAATATGAATCCTAAACATGTTCGGATTTTAAGAATAGAATTACCCCCAAGGCTCATAACATATCACAACTTACTTGCGTCTAGGACATGCCAAAAGGAAAGAAGGATAAGCTTCACATACCTCATCCGCTTTCAAAGTCAATCCAAACTCAAACCTCGGGCTCCCCAAGATCTACACAATATCATTAAATACCAACGTTACTATAGGCATTTAGGGGTTCATTTCCAAACTAACATATAATCCTACGGAAATTTGGGCAGCATTTCCCCTATAAATGCACCACCCCGAGAATTCAACTCGGCCAAATTCATCAACAACAACACCAACAACCAAACTAGCAACATCAATACTCAATTCGAAACGCATTCTAACATTAAATACTCTTTCTAAATAATCCAACAACTTTCATTATATTCAATTCAACGGCTTACATTCAAGCCAACATCAACGCTCATACATTCCAATACTTGTTATATCCGGCATTTTTGCGTATTTGGAAAATTTTGAAATAATTTTGACTTGAAAGGAATGAGGCCATATTGGGACCTTACTTGGTATCAAGGTGTCGGCTAGGAAAACATTGGTGCGGAATTTTCGAAGAAGGTTGAGGACAAAAATCGGAATTTTGGAAATTGGTTTCATGAGTTACAAAAATTTAGCCAACAATTGGGCTCAAAAACAAAATATAAGAAAAGAGGCCCACATGAGGGGGTGGCCGGCCATAGTGTTGGCCCAAACCCATGGTTTAATTAATTTCCCATGAGATAAATAAGACTAGAAGGGATCATTAGCCTTAGAAGTTTCAAGAAAAAGAAAAAAAAAAAGGGAGAAAAGGCCATTCGGCCAAGAGAGAAAGAGAAAGGAAAAAGAAAAAAAAAATTTCCAAGCCTTCATCTTTGATTCAAGAATTATAATTTTCTTGTATTCCTACTAAACTCAAGATTCTCTACAAAGTGATATAAATATCTTGGCAAGAAAGTGATCTTGGTGGCAAGTGGAGAAATTAAGAAAAGGTAAGGTTTCATGTTCCTTTTATGTTGTAGAAGATTTATGGATGTTAGGGTGAATGGAATTGAATGGAAATTATGAAATTATGGTGTATGTGCATGGCCGTGTGGTGTATGTGCATGTGCATGTGTGGCCGTGAGTGCCTATGTGGAGAAGAGTCTATGGACTTTGTTTAGTATGTTAAATTATGTTGTTATGGCATTATGAAGTAAATAGAAGGTTTAATGAGTCAAGTTGGTGTTGAAGTTGGTTGTATGATGTTATGAGAAATTTATGTGATTTTTATGTAGTCTTTATATAATGATGAAAGTAAGATCTTAGATGTGAATTATGATTATGAATTATGAAATTAGAAGATGGAAAAATGTTATGAATATGCATGTTGAAGATTAGAGGTTTTGGACGAATTATGGTTTGATGGAAACCTTCCATATTTTGAGGGAATAATAAGAAATGTGTCCGAAATGTATTTGAATGGCCTTGAATTAGTAAATAAATACGAAAACATTGACATTGGATGAAAGGTGTGAAGTTAGAACGGAAGTTAATGCATTAGGTGGAAGAAAAGAATATTTGTGTTAATATGTGTTTGTAGCGATTATTGGTGTTGTTGATGTTGTTGTGTTGTTGTTGGGTTGTTGTTGATTATTTTGGCCGAGTTTGAATCTCGGGGATGCTTTATGTATAGGGGAGACGCTGCCCAAATTTTTATAGGCAAGGATTGGTTAAGATCGGAACCTTTAAGTCTCATGAATAGTAATTGGTAAATGTGACCATTTGCAGATTTTGGAGGAAACGGGAATTGAGTTTTGACAAGCTTAAGGAGCGGATAAGGTATGTAAAGCTCCACCCTCCCTTCTCTTGGCATGTCCTAGAGGTAATAGGTTTGAATTCGGATCTCGGGACGACTCTACTCCTTGGAATCTACGTCCAAATTTACCCCTTTTTCATTCAAGATAATTGAATTGAAAATGTCTTGTTTTGTTGGAGTAAGTGCTTAAACATCCGTAGTTTGCCCAAATGATATTGAGGGCCTAGAATCCTATATACATGACCTCGTAGGGCCTAACGATCATAGTTTGGGGTACGCCGCCTCAATTTGACCGAGGTGGGGCCCATGGATTCCGAGATCTCCCGTATCGCTCCGTTTGATATATTCGCGTGATTTTGAAAAGAGAACTTTTGACCATCGCTTCGATTACCACAAAATAGTTATTTTAACTGCTTCGTTGCGTTTGATAATACATTTTGACACGTAAGAACGATTTCAGAGAGTTGTAACTCTTGTATACTAATTCCGATAAATCTGAAACTTGTGTCCGCACTTTCCGATGTTAGTAGATATATTTGGTCATCGGATTTTGGAAGGTAACTAAATTGTTTATTTGCTATTGATACGCGATTATGATTTCTGAAGTTCGGTTTGATACGTTTTCGAGTAGTGTTCGAAAAAGAACCTGATTTGACTATTGTCTTGGTTTTAAAAGAATGGTTTGCCTTGGTTGTTCTGTTGAGTTTGTAATAAAAGAAATTATATACGTACGTCTACTTACGATTCTGCTCGTGTATCCCGTTATTACCTCTTTCGCCGAGTCCCGGCCGGTATGTGCAATATTGCCGCCGGATACTTGACCGCGGTATGTATGATGTTGCCGCGGATACTTGACCGCGGTACGTGTGATATTGACCGCCGGATACTTGGCCGCGGTATGTGTATATGTGTATACGTGTAGTCGTGTGTGTGGTGCCGCCGCCGGATTCTTGGCCGCGGCGTATGTGTGTGTGGTATGATATGCAATTTTGGACAGTCGGGATTATGACCAGTCACTTAATGTCATCTCATATAAATTGTTCTATTTTCTACATACATGAGATAGAAGCGTTGTACAAAAGAAAGCTAAGCATTTGGTATTCCGATTATTTTATTTGCCTCCGGTACCCCTTATGAATGATTTGCACTTCAGATGCAAGCACTCTAGTATTCTGGAATTTTTATGCTCACTTTCCGTACTCCCTACTTCGGTTATAACTATGTTATTTGTGTTCCCTGCTTTGCATACTCGGTACATTTCCGTACTGACCCCCTGTTCTTCGGGGGCTGCGTTACATGCCCGCAGGTACAGATGCACCGCGTGACACGCCATCAGTTTAGGACATCGGTTTGCTGTCTGAAGAGCTCCCTTGATCCGAAGCCGATACTTTTGGTATATATCTTCTGTTGTTCATATACACTGTACATATGGTCATTTGGGTATGGCGGGGCCCTGTCCCGTCTTCTGATTCTGTTATGTACATTAGAGGCCTGCAGACATGTTTGTGGGTCGTGGGTTGTCGCTGTTCTGGTAGGTATGTCCGAGTTTGTGACTCTGTCTGTTCTAATAGCCTTAACGGCTTGTGTGTAAATCTATGTATGTGTATACTTATATGCGATGCATGCTATAGCTGTATGGATCTGTGTACATCTAATCTGGATTAACTGGTTAGTACGCCAACTCTGTTCGGTAGGTATGTATGGGTGTCCAGTTAGGACACTAGTCGCGGCCCACGGGGTTTGGGTCGTGACAATACTAACCCGAACCCATACCAACAATATTCAAGGACATTTTAAACAATTTATACAACATTTCAAACATCCCAAATAACACCCCAACTTACCCGAAAACTACCCAAACCCGAGAACCACATCCATAACACATCCCTCACTTCCAGATCATGATTTGCACCAACAATCCACACTCTAACAATGTCATTCTCATAAATATAAAAATTACATTAAATGCACAATAACCTTCAAAACAGCCCGCAATATTTACAACATCAATTTGAGTGATCAAACTCTTATCGTCAACGTAGAATTCATAACGACAACACTAAAACACTAAGTAGAATTAATCCATTCTTGTCATATAACATGACCTATATTCGGCCAACACTACACATATACATATGTTGATGATTCTCATCCACTTCTTCATTCTACAATAATCAAAACATGCTAACTAGGCTTTAATTCAATACCTCAACACAACACAACACACACACACGGCCACACACACCATGCACACGGCTCCACCTCTACATGCAATTTCTTCATGAATTCCCTCCATTTTGACATACTACAACATGCACACATCATTTATAACACATAAAACAAGATTAAATCTTACCTTTTCCCTTCAACTTTACAACTTGGCTAGGGTTTGTGATTGATGAAACGAGTGATCTATTGACCCAAACAACAACTCCACGTTAATGAGGGACCTCCAATTAGTGGATTTGCTTAAAGGAAATATTTTTGTGATGGCTCAATCTTGGTCTTGAATTTTGCTCTCTTGGCCGAATGGCCTAGGCTTTGTTCATCCAAGTTCTTGTTTTTTTTTCTAAGTATGGAATGAGGAGAAGATGACTACTTAGTCATCTTTTATGCTCACATCAAAGTTATACAAGTGTCCATGGCCCACACATGGGTTGGACCAATTAAATTTGGCCACAAAATGTGTGGGACCATTTCCAACACCACACGGCCAAGGGCCAATTTTTCCAATAATTTCCAACTTTCAATTATTCCACTTTTGGTCCCAAATTTTCCTAAATGTTCCATGCCAACCAATTCATGAACAAATTATGTCTCAAAACAAAATCGAAGGTCAAAAGTCCCGACTTCGTATCCCGGAATGGTCTTGTCCCTAACTTATCATAGTTAACCGGATTGTCCCAATGTACAAAATACGGGATATAACAGTCTCACTATCTCCTTGATATATAAGCTCGCATAGTCCTCAGCTGAATAAGTAGTCCTGACTGGAAGAAAATGGGCTGATTTTGTCAGCCTATCCACAATAACTCATCTAGAGTCATACTTCCGTAGAGCGTGAGGTAAGCCTGTAATGAAGTCCATATTAATTGCTTCCTATTTCCAAGTTGGGATCTCTATCTCCTGTAATAATCCACCAGGCTTTTGATGCTCGACCTTAACCTGTTGACAATTCGGGCACTGAGCAACAAACTCCGCTATGTCCCTTTTCATGCCGTCCCACCAATATAAACATCTGAGGTCATGATGCATCTTCGTTGACCCCAGATGAACAGAATAACGGGCATAGTGTGCCTCTCCCATAACCTGTTGCCATAGCCCTGCAACCTCAGGTTCATATAATCTGCCTCCATATCATAGCACTCCGTCAGGTGTAACCTCGAATGGGGTCTTCTCCTTTTGAAGAGCCGCATCCTCTATACGTGCTCGAACAGTGGTCCTCGTATGCGCGTCACTTTACCTCTTCTATGATAGAGGATTCAGCAACTTCTCGAACAGAAACTCCACCATCTCCAGAATCGGCCAAACAGACTCTAAGATTAGCTAGCCGATAAATCTCATGAACTATCTCCTTTCTTTCTGGTTGCACGTCCGTCAAAATACCCATAGATTTACGGCTAAGAGCATACGCTTTACAACGTTTGCTTTCTCGGGATGGTATAGGATATCAACATTATAATCCTTTAGTAACTCCAGCCACCGTCTCTATCGCAAATTTAGCTCTTTTTGCTTAAAGATATATTGGAGACTCTTATGATCCGTATAAATATCAACATGCACACTATATAAATAATGCCTCCATATCTTCAAGGCATGAATCACCGCGGCTAACTCCAGATCATGAGTAGGATAATTCCTTTCGTGCTTTCTGAGCTGCCGGGAGGCATAGGCTATAACCCTGCCATGCTGCATCAATACACAACCTAGCCCAACACCGGAAGCATCACAATAAATGACATAGCCATCTCTGTCCCTCGGGAAAGAGTTAAAACTAGAGCCGTAGTCAACTTGTGCTTCAAAGAATCGGAAGCTTTGCTCACAAGCATCAGTCCACTGGAACTTAGCTGCCTTCTGAGTTAGCCTTGTTAAAGGCGCTGAAATCGAGGCAAACTTCTCTATGGAACTCCTGTAATATCCTGCTAGCCCTAGAAAACTGCGTACCTCAGTAGGTGTCGTAGGTCTAGGCCAAGTCTTAACAGCTTCAATCTTCTGTGTATCTACCCGTATACCATCAGCTCCAATAATATGCCCCAAGAATGCTACTGAATTCAACCAGAATTCGCATTTAGAAAACATAGCATACAACTTCTGGTGCTGGAGCACCCTAAGCACCATCCTCAAATGGTTCCGCATACTCCTCTCCCCGATCGTGAATAGACCGAATATCATCGATAAATACAATCACGAACATATCTAGGAATGGTTTGAACACTCGGTTCATCAAATCCATTAATACTGCTGGAGCATTGGTCAGCCCAAAAAACATCACTCTAAACTCATAATGCCCGTATCGGGTCCTGAATATAGTCTTCGGAATATCCGCCTCCTTCACCCGCACCTGATGATAACCTGACTGCAAGTCTATCTTCAAAAAACACTTAGCACTCAGCAACTGGTCAAATAGATCATCAATCCTAGGGAGGGGATATCTATTCTTTATTGTTACTTTATTCAGTTGCCTATAATCAATACACATTCGCAGCGACCCATCTTTCTTTCTCACAAATAGTACCGGTGCTCCCCAAGGTGATGTGCTAGGCCTATTGAAGCCCTTTTCTAACAAGTCCCTCAGTTGCTCCTTTAACTCCTTCTTACCGCAGTGCCATTCTATAAGGAGGAATAGATATGGGGCCGAGTATCTGGCAATACATCTATAGTAAACTCTATCTCCCGCTCAGGAGGAAGACCTGAAAGTTCATCTGGGAATACATCTGGAAATTCATTAACTATTGGCACTGATTGAAGAGTCGGTACCTCTACTTTCAGGTCATGCACACGAACCAGATGATAAATATAACCCTTTCTAACCATCTTCCTTACCTTGAGGTATGAAATAAACTTACCCCTCGGCGATGCCGTATTCCCTATCCACTCTATAATTGGCTCTCCTGGGAACCGAAATCGAACTATCTTTTCTGTAGAATCAACGTTAGCATAACATCAACCTCAGTCATATCTAACTCTATCAGATCTGCCATGGTATGACGATTATATATAACCACCGAACAATCTCTATATACTTGCATTGCTATAACAGAATCTCCTAGGTGTGTAGCTACCTCAAATGGTTCTATCAACTCGTGCTCTATTCCGATTCTACTAGCAACAAAGGGAGATATATATGATAAGGTGGAGCCTAGATCTATCAATGCATATACGTCCCGAGAGAAAATCGATAATATACCTGTAACCACATTCGGTGACGCCTCCTGATCTTGTCTACTAGCCAAAGCATATATGCGGTTCGAAGGATCGCTAGAACTGGAATCTCCGCCACGACCTCTGTTAGAACTCGTATTTTTGTACATTGGAACAACCCGGATTAATTATGATAAGCTAAGGACAAAACTATTCCGGGATATAAAGTCGGGATTTTTGATCTTCGATTTTATTTTGAGATATAAGTTGTGCATGAATTTATGGGTATGGAACAATTAGGAAAATTTGGGACCAAAAGTGATAAAATTGGAACTTGGAAAAGTCATCCATTTTGCTAGTTGGTCGTGTAAGTGGAAGTGGTGCCCACACCAATTTTGTGTCATCTTTTAATTGATCCAACTCATTAATGTGGGCCAAGGGACAATGGTACAATTCATTTAAGTGGTAAAAGATGACTTACTAGTTCACTTCATTCATTTAACACTTAGAAAATAAGAGAAGTTGAAGACTCCCTCCTCCATAGCTCTCGGCCAAGAGGAGCTGAAACCAACTCCCTTTTCTAGCCCTTCCAAAATTAATTCCTTGGTGTAAACCCACTATATTAAGGTCCCTAAGTAGCGTGGAAGCGTCGTTGGAGCGATCAACCCATTATTTTTCATTCTTGGAAAACCCTAGGCTATTGGAAGGTTGAAGAAGAAAGGTAAGAATTCATTATGTTTATGTGTTGTAGAGGTTGTATGTATGTTGTAGTATGCTAATTGGATGGAAAATCATGAAATATGGAATGTTGGAAGTGAGTTGTGGGTGTGGTGTTCTAGCCGTGTAGTGTGTGTGTGTTGTGTTGCATTGAAGTGATGAATTAATGTTTAGTTAGTATATTATGATCATGGTAAGGTGAAGAACGATTGAGAATTATCCATATATGTATATGTGTAGTGTTGGTCGAAATGGGTCATATTATATGACAATGAACGAATCGATATCGCTTAATGTTTTAGTCGTCGTCGTTGTGAATTCTATGTTGGAAATGAATGTTTATTAACTCAAATTGAGGTTGTGATTGTTGCGGGCTGAATTGGAGATTATTGCACATTTAATGTAAATTATATATTGATGATAATAGCATTGTTAGAATGTGAATTGTGGATACAAATCATGATTTGAAAATGAGGAATGGTTTAAGTGAGGCTCTCGGGTTTGGGGCTGTTTTCGGCTGCTTTGGGGAAAATTTTGGATTGTTGGAAATGTTGTATGAATTATTAGAATGTCTTTAAATATTGTTGGTATGGGCTCGGGTTAGTATGTGAATGTATAAGCGTCGATCTTGGCTTGAAGGTAAGCCGTTGAATCGAATTCATGAATGTTGTCGAATGATGGAAAAGAGAGTTATTATTGTTGTTTTGTCTTTCGGATTGATTATTAATGTTGTTAGGTTGGTTGTTGTTGTTGTTGTTGATTGATATGGCCGAGTTAAATTCTCGGGGTGGCCTATTTACAGGGGAAATGCCCAAATTTCGTAGAATTAAGGGCGAAATTGGAATTTAATGCCCAAAAAGTCTTTAGCTAATGTTTGGCATTTTATGGATTGTTATAGATCGTGGGCAGCCCGAATAATAGGTTGGATTTAGCTTGAGTTGGATCATATTGGAGAGCGTTTGAGGTATGTAAAGCGTAACCTTTCTTTTGGCATGCCTTAGTTAAAGTAGACTATGATACGAGCCTCGAGGAAACTCTATTCTCGCAATCCGAGCATGTTTATGAATCGCACTTGTTCCTTGGCATTCTTATGTTGACATGACAAAACATTGATCCTTATGTTCTTGGAATTCATAAGTTATAAAGATTACATGAAAGCTGATTTTCGGTTTTAAAGCTTATTCTTTAGCGATTCCGAAATTTCAAACGCTCATAACTTTCACAGAAAAGCTCGGATTGCCTTGAAATTTTCGTAGAAGATTGTATGATGATAGACGAGTATGTTTTCCATAGGCTGGGCCAGCTCGGGTCTCCACCCGTCCGTGGGTCCCGCGACGCCCTTTTATGTGAATTCGATAACTTTTGAAACAAAAAGTAATAATTATTATTCCGATTTCAAATATGACTATTTTACTTATCTTTTGGATTATGACAATGATTTTATGCATATGATTTTTATACGTAACTATGATGTCAAAAATTCTATTTGATCTGTTCCCGAGTGACGTTCGAAGGAAAACTTGATGTGACTATTATCCCGATTTCAAGTACGGTCAGTTACTTGTCTTTTGAGTTTATAATAATGATTCGATAACATATGATGACCGTAGATTTCACGGGCGGGCCCGGATTGGATTGACGCTCGTCCGTGGGTCCCGCGACTTTTCTATGTTTGATTCCAACGACCTATTTTTAAAAGAACTTCATGTGGCTATGATTTCAACCCCCGAGCATGACTACTTAAGCGTTGTCGAGCTTGAAATGAAGATTTCTATGCATATGATTTTGGTACGTAACCATGGGTTCCGAGGTCTGATATGATAAGTGATAATAGGATGATATGATGATTCTATGCACCGAGACCCTCACTAGAGGGCCGGGACACGCTATGTATATGATGATATGATGATGACATGATTCTATACACCGAGACCCTCGCTAGAGGGCCGGGACACGCTATACACCGAGTCCCTCACTAGAGGGCCGGGACACGCTATATGTATGTATATATGGGATGATGATATGATCTTACTTACCGAGTCTCTCGCTAGAGGGCCGGGACATGCTATATGTATACGCATATGCAGAATGATTGTCTCGATTGGTATATGATATGAACATGTATGAATTATGTTCAAGGTAAGTTTTGTGGTTTTCGGTTACCGTATCCATAGCTCCTACTCCTTATTTAAAGTACGACTCGCCTATTGTATTTCGCTTTACATGCCCGCACATATTCCGTACCGACCCCTTCTCTTTGGGGGGGCCGCGTTTCATGCCCGTGCGTACGACTTACTTGACTTGGTGATCCACCGGTTTAGGATACCCTTCGCTATTTCCGAAGTGCTTCCTTATTCCGAGCCTACTTTTGGTATATATTCGTTCGTTGCATTGTATATATTCGTTCAGTGGGCACGGCGGGCCCCCGTCCCGTCATCCGATTCCTCGTCCGTCCGTTTCGAGGTCCGTGGACATGTTTGTAGGCTGTGCCTACTTGCACGGTTGTGTTTGTATATGTTGTGTTTGGGCGATTCCATTCGCCGCGCCCCCGTCGTCCCGCATATGTATATATGTTGCTCGTTGGCCCCGTGTGGCCTTTGTTGGTATTTTCTCGCGTGCGTGGTTATTTTGGATAGTCCGTAAAACAAAGGAAACTCGCCAAAATTTTTCCGGAACTTATATAAATTTGGAATACAAAATTCCCTTGTCGGCTTTCGTTATATACTTGATGCGCTTGATATAATTCAGGATAGCGTTTGATAGGTGTGTTTCGGGTGCCCGAGATCGGGCACTAGTCACGGCTCACGGGCTGGGTCGTGATAACTCCTCTACCACAGCTCGCTGGCACCGACCACCCCCGCCCCATAGGGCGCATAGCCATTTAAGAAGATGAACCGGCAACCGATCCGTTAGAGGGCCGAGCCACACCACCTCGGGACCACCTCCATACCCGACACTCATAATATGGCCTTGACGGCCGCAAGAAAAATAAGCACCAGCAAGCGGCATTCCCGTACGGAGCCTACCACACCGAGAACACCGAGGCAACGGTGGTCCTCGACCGACTCGAACCCCCGTTCATCCGTGAACCCGGCCCCGGGAGCCTCGACCGGCCTCCCGAATACCCCGTGCCGTCAAACATCCTACCTATGAACCGTGGGGGTAACCCGCGGGCCGGGGAAGAATATCTACTATACCGTCGAGGCTGTTCCTCGCCTCGATACTCACCAGGATAACCAGTCGATCTATCTCTCTTATGCTGGCCTCTATCATAATCTCTATCGGGCTGACGTCCCCTATGTCGATCCTCTACCCCCTGTGCATATGCCTGTACTCGAGCAATATCCATACCTAGCTGAAGAGCCACTGCCATGCAGCCATCAATTAAGTAACGATCCAGTCCCATCACATAGC
>NW_026718193.1:0-13674 GCF_029784015.1 Lycium ferocissimum
CATGAGATAATATCCTGGACGCGGTGCTATTGATGATACTAATGATATTGATTATGACACCGCACCTATATGGTCGGGGCGCTATTACGAATATGTATATGTGATATGATGATGAGTACGAAAGTAAGTCAAGACATGCATGATCATTCTTATGATTCAGTCGATTCTATTGCTCCTGTTTTATGCCTCCTCAGTTTATTGATGCTTCATTATTGTTTATGCTTCACATACTCAGTACAATATTCGTACTGACGTCCTTTCTTCGGACGCTGTGTTCATGCCCACAGGTAGACAGGGAGGTGACCCAGATTCATAGGAGCTAGCAGTTGATTTGAGGGCATTCCATATTCCGGAAGTGCCACAGATTTCTCTTTTGGTATCTATCTGTGTATTCATGTTTTGGGCATGACGGGGTCCTGTCCCGTCCAGATGTCTAGTATTCTAGTAGAGGCTCGTAGATACGCAGTGTGGGTAGTCTGGTCCCATGGCTTTTATGTATATGCATGTATATATTATTTTGGATAGCCGAGGGGCTTATGTTCATAAAAGCAAATGTATTTCGTAAAAATGACAGTTTTTATATGATATGAGCATATCGTATGAATGCTAGCAGATAAGCAGTAAAGTGAGCGGTGTTCGGTGGCTAGCCCCGGATACCCGTCGCGGCCCGTAGTTCGGGTTGTGACAATACTGATGTCGCTTAATATCTTCTGTAATAGAGGACTCAGCAATACCTCGAACAGAAACCCTAACATCTCCAGAATCAGCCAAACGAACTCCAAGACTAGCCAACTGGTGAATATCGCGAACCATTTCTTTACTCTCTGCTGGTACGTCTGCTAGGCTACCCATGGACTTGCGACTAAGTGCATCTGCCACAACATTAGCTTTCCCCGGATGGTAGAGAATATCAACATCATAATCTTTTAACAACTCTAACCACCTCCTCTGTCGCAAGTTCAGCTCCTTCTGTTTAAAGATGTCTTTTAGGCTCTTATGATCTGTATAAATATCAACGTGAACACCATATAAGTAATGTCTCCACATCTTCAGAGCATGAATAACCGCGGCCAGCTCCAAATCGTGAGTAGGATAATTCTTTTCATGTTTTCTAAGCTGCCGAGAAGCATAAGCTATCACCCTGCCGTGCTGCATCAACACACACCCCAAACCAATACCAGAGGCATCACAATAAATCACATACCCATCTGCGCCCTCAGGAAGTGTCAGAACTGGAGCTGTAGTCAACTTCTCTTTCAGCAACTGGAAGCTACGCTCGCAAGCATCTGACCACTGGAATTTTGCTCCCTTCTGAGTCAGCCTTGTCAAAGGCGCTGAAATGGAAGCAAATTTCTCCACAAATCTCCGATAATAACCAGCCAATCCCAGAAAGCTACGCACCTCTGTCGGCGTCGTAGGCCTAGGCCAATTCTTTACGGCCTCAATCTTCTGGGAATCCACCCGAACGCCATCAGCCCCAATAATATGTCCCAGAAATGCCACGGAAGACAACCAGAATTCACACTTAGAAAATTTAGCATATAATCTCTCAGCCGGTTGCCAAGTACCGTCCTCAAATGGTCTGTATGCTCTGCTTCCGACCGAGAATAAAACTTGTAATATCATCGATAAATACGATCACAAACATATCCAAGAACGGTCTGAATACCCGATTCATCAGGTCCATAAATACTGCCGGAGCATTCGTCAGCCCAAAAGACATAACTCTGAATTCATAATTGTCACACCCCGACCTTACTAGGGTGTGATGGGCACCCGACCCCGCATTCGGAGCCGAGCGAACCCGCTATCTCTTATTACATATCTAATCTCTTTAGATTCTTAAATCAATTGAAGGTAAAATACATAGTAAAATTTTCAAAATCTTTTCATCGTTTCTCAAATTAAACACAGTCTGTAAACATAAGGGCTCTGTAACATAAGGTATAATAAAGATACATCAACTGGTGGAACCCTTTTTAAAGCTGACACTCTAGACTCACGACTCTGTCTGCAAAGTCTCTAACTTCGAACAAAGCATCATAGCAGCTCTACTCTGACTCGGCAGCACTCCGGGACAAGTGGAGCCTACCAACTCTGCTGGAACATCCTCTATGCTAGGTTCAGCTCATCTGGGTGTACCTGCGCGGCATGAAACGCAGCCCCCGAAGAAGAGGGGTCAGTACGAGCAATGTACTGAGTATGTCAGGCATGAAGAGTAACATAATAGGAGGTATAGCTATGAGTAGCAACATAGTAAAAACTGTACTCGTGAGCAATAACAGAATGGAACTGTAGAACATGTCATGTGCTGTAAAAATAGTCTGTACATCTGAGTGCCTCTTAAGGCGGAGTCATGCATGCTTCTTGTTACTTTTATATACATACATAACTCCGTTCGAATCACATAGCATCATTAGCCCGCGTCCGGGACAACATGAACCGATATGGGATTTGCTCGAACTAACGCGGGATTCGCTCAAACCAATGCGGGATTTGCCTAAGGCAAGCCTTGTACTTACCCCCCACTCTGGGACTCAGCGTTCTTACTGAGGTTTGCCCCACCATTGGGTTTGCCCCACCACCGGCTCTGATACATATATCATGTTATAGCATGCAGGAGAGCCCGAAGAAAAGCTATAATCTCTATCGGAGTGACGTAAGGTCGGTAACCTCCGATTACATTATGGAACAATCATAGGCGCTTTGTCTCACCTTGAAGGAACAATTATAAGGCGAGACTATCAATGGAGGGTAACATCGTGAGGAAACATAAAACAGGATCATAAGACATCATTCGTATAATTGGAATCTTTAAGTTAGTCGTTATCCACAGATAGAGTAAGGAAATCAAGAAATAGTTTAACGTTTTCATATTGTCATATTCCTGGTAGAAACATATCCTCGACATAGTCATCATAGACATTTACTCATATTCGACATGGTCGTTGTCATCATAAAATCATATTCGTCGTCTTAGTCATAAAAACTTTCAAAATCATAAAACTTGGTTTTTGGAGAAAAATGAATATTTTGGAAAACATTTGTAAACTTTTAGGAAGGAAATCATGTTTTAAAACCATTACTTCTAGCTTTTGAAAATGGAATCGTTATGGAAACGTTTAACACATCTCACATGTGAATCATGCCATAGAAAGAGAAGGGACGAGCCTTAACATACATGCGCCGCGCCTTACTAGCTACACTCATTCATCCAAGCTTGGTTCCGCTAGTCTACATTCAAGAAAGTTGATGCAACCATTAGATTCATTGACATATACTGTGCATCTTTCAAGTTCCTTCACTTATGGTCTCCGCTCGGAATTTGGAAAGATCTCCCCTGTACATATACCACCCCCGAGAATCCAACTCGACTAATTTTTTTTTCAACAACAATCCGGGAATTCAACCCGGCCAAACTAACAACAATACTATCAATATCCAATTCAATTCCATTCAATTCAATTTAATTCAATTCACATAATGTTCCAACAACTTAATCTACATACTACTTCATCCGAAACCTTCAACTTCAATCACAACCATACATTTCATTGTCACTCATATACGTTAACTTCAACAACACCCTTCGTTTCACACTACATAATCCATAACAACATCAACTAAAGTGTCAAATAACATCAATTACCATAACTTACCAATCCTATACCATTCGGCCACAACAACAATACATAAGTTTTCATGAATTTCCATTCTTTCTTACACAACACCTTATACATATGCCAACACCATGTATATACAACTACAACTCCAACATGGATGATTTCATAATTTCCATTTTCATCACATAATTCTTAGCAACGACGACTAAAATAATACGAAACATTGATTCATTTCTTGCATACCAAGCGGCCCCTACACGGCCATTCCTCATTATTCATCATTCTATGAATTCCATTCATTTTCTACATATTACCACAACACACAAACATGTTGAGTACCATTGATTCATCACTCCAACACAACTTACATACACATTACTAAACACACACATGCACGGCCAAACACACCATACATACATATTTCATGAATTTCATTTACTTCCACACACAACAACCCAAGTAAACCCTTCACAACATATAAAAGGGATTAAACCTTACCTTTCCTCTTCAACTTCTTCACTTGGCTAGAATGCGGAAACGACGAAACGGATGGCCTATCTCCCGAAACAATTATACCACGTTGTGAGGACCTTCCATTTAGTAGGAAAACTAGGAGAAAATAATTTTCCTTGGTCAATTTCCCATGGCTCAATTTTGAGAGCCATGGCCGAAACCTCCTTGCTCCACTCTCTTCATCTTTTTTTTTTTTGTTCTAGTTTTCTTGAAGTAAAATGATGACTTCCTATATATACTTGTCTTCCACCAATTTTCCTTATTTATAATTTGGCCCCTCAAGATAAGAATATGGCCACATGATCCCTCTCTAGAGAATTCTTGAATTTTTTTTTTCTAGAATTTTCTTACAATTAAAAGAAGACTAATGTCTTCTTAAACAAGCTTTGGTCCATAACTTTTATAATTTACAATTAGCCCCCATTAATTAAAAATAAGGGCATGTAGTGCACGGCCAACATGGCCCCTTTATGAACTTTTTTGAACTTTTGTAAAATTACCTTTTTACCCCTAGCCTTCCGCATTATTCCCATGATGCCACTTTGCGAGTTTTCTTTTTCGCCCTAAACTTTTCTCAATATTCCATGCCAACAATATTCGTAAATAATTTTCATAGTCTACTTGTACATTAAAATAACTTTGGAAAATGATCTTGCCTTCATCATCCCACTACTACTTCAAATTATTTGAACATGTAAAGTACGGGCTATAACATCCTCCCCCCCTTTAGAACATTCGTCCTCGAATGTTCAACTAACCTTATGGGCGCCATAACATTTCGAGAGGGTTCCTTTTATAGCTGCTCTTTCCTTTATGCCCGTACTTTATCCTTTACCTCGTTTTCCTTATAATCGAACTCCTTGACCTTTTCATGAGTCCTTGCTCCATGTCATATGTTTTCCTACTTCGCCATATCAACTTGTTATCCCTATCCTTTCCAGGTCATTTCTTTCCTGTTATTGACCGTCACCGCACCTTAATGAAAGCCATGTCTTGGTACGCAGTCTTTACTTAACGATCGGCTACTTCCTTACTCTCATATCCGTCTCTTGGTACACTCATTGTTACTTCGTTTCTACTTTTCTCCCAAGTATCCTGGCGACATGCCGACATATTTTGAACTCTGATTCCGAGCTAATAGGTTTCTTTTTCTGACACTTGATAGTGTTGCGATTCCTTTTTAGGTCTAATATAATATGGTCTCCCCCCTTTAAGGGGCTCCTTATACCAACAATCTTTCTATGAAGTCTTCGTTCATACCTTGTTTCTCATCTTTCTTCTAACTCCATGCCTAGCATCCCGGAAACTTCTTATCCTAAGTTTTCTTTTACCTTCCATCTATGTCATCCTTTTGTCCACATTCCCATCCACTATTCGTCCTTTCACTTCCTTAGTTCGCTTGTTCGTAATTCTTCCTTGACTGCGCATTTGTGCTGTAGTTGTGTATCCATATTTCTTCCTATCCTAGTTACTATTCCTTTAGTCTTGCTTATCAAAATCAGTCGTCAAGCCTTGTACACTCCTTTCCTGTCTCTTTTTATCATACTCTATCCCTCTTCACATGCCTACTTTGAGTCCTTACCCAAACAATCTCGCGCTTTGCCGGTAATTTCTCTCGGGATCCTCCTTTACTGAGGTTCTTACCTTTCGCCTTCTTTCGACACTTTGTTCTCTTTGTTTTCCACTAACGCACTCTCTTTCCTTTCCAACTATTACCATATTAGACCCTTCAGCCTTAATCCATAACAAAATAATGACAGCTTTCCTTATAGCACTTATACCGTCCACTTTTGCTGTCACTTGGGCTTCGATTCCCTTACTTGACTAATGCCTTCCTTACCGTGGCGCCGGTTGCTGGGACTCCCGTATCTATCGATATAATCATATGTAAAATATTCTACATATTCATACACATATATATATGTATTTACTATCAACTAACCCACAAAGTACTTCCAATCACTATTCAAACCTATCCAACTTTCCGGAACTGTGACGCATTCCCCTCTCTTCCGCCCAACCTACCTCATTTTATGACCCCGTATAGCTTCCAACCATTCCGTATACTCGATTTCCCTTAGTCACTCTTAGCTTCTCATTTGTCCCTTATATCTCAATTTGTAAAACTTTTAGTTTACTTCCCAGGGTCACCCATCCTGAAATTGCCCCCCGAGCACGCTTAACCTCGAAACTTTGGTGGAATTCGATTTGCCTTAACAACCGATATTTTCGCGTCCGCTTTCTTACATGGCCTTTACTACTCGATCTGAAGCCAATCAAAACTTTACGACTTCCGAGACATTTTCGTAATACGTCCTTTCTTCTATAATGATCGTTTTGCCCTTTTTTAATTCCTGATATTCACCTTCCGCCTACATGCATGACTATTTCCTGTCTGACTCTCAGCTTCACGTAACGGAGCAAACATATCCATCCAGTCTTACCTCTTTTGATCTTCCATAGCCTCACTCAGCTGTTTCCGTCGATACTGAGCGCCTGCTGAAATCAGCGGTTAGTATGAGGGATCTTATTTTCTATGACTTGGCTCTATCGCACGATCTAATGACGGAAAGAAGGTCAACCATTCCTAGATGCCCCGCAGCCTCCTGTTTATAAATGTGGCCGGCTTCACACCCATAAACAGGACTCTACCGGACACGACTTTGCAGACATCCCTTAGACCGACCTGCTCTGATACCACTTTGTCACACCCCGACCTTACTGTTACACCTTGAAAATTTCCCCTTAAGCGTACAGTGGATAGACTAATGAGGGGTACGATGTATATGAGGTTTGGACAAGTAAGAACTAGTATGTGATGATGCTAATTAAGGATTTCAAAGGCATTAGACTTGAGGAAAGAAAGTTGTTAAGAGAAGCGAGACTTAAGTTAGTGTCGGGAGAGACGAGAATTATGAGCATTGAGTTAATGATGTCCTAATGATGTCCCAAGAAAAAGTTATAATGTCCCTTCGAATGATATTGAAGTGTTGAACAAGTGTTAAGAAGGTTCCATAAGGATCGGAGATCAAACGAGTCGACGAAACAAAACTCGAAGAACTGGGCAAATATACGGCCAGACATACTGGCCGTATAAAATCTACTGGCCGTATGTCCAGCCGTAGATTTGACCCAGAATGGCATGAGTCACTGGACCAATTATACGGTCCAACATACGGTCAGTATGTTTTATACGGACCGTATGTTGGTCCGTATAATTCCATCGGGACTGAATTGCATTTTATATAAGGGACCATTCTTCATTTCATTTTTCATTTCCCCTTCATCTCTCCACAACACAAGAAGCCTCTAGAGTGTTCCAAACAATTCATCCATGAGAAAACCATAGAAATCTAAGATCAACAACAAGAAATCAAGAGAATCAAGTGAAGGAAACCCATTAAAAGTCATCCAAGTCAAGAAATCCAAGGAGAGATGAACTAGGTTTTGGTGTTAAGGGTGAATCACCACTCCAAGCTTGTTCCTCTATTGTCTAAGGTAAGTTTCATGACCCTTACATGCTATTTGAAGTATTGTTACGTTGAGATTCATGGATTATAGAAAAGCACCACAAATGGGTCATTAAATGGATGAATATTGCCATTAGTGATTAGTAGTGAATTGAATCATGGAAATGAATATGTTGATGATATAAATGTGTTATAAATGACCTATAGAACATGAAATGAGTATTGGATACGAAAGAATGCGACGATGGATTTTTAGTCATAATTATGGGAAATTGAGGTGAATTATGAAATGCGAATCGTATGAATGAATGACGATTGTTGTTAGCGATATTGTGATGATTATTATGAATGTTGGGAGTTGATGCGAAACATGGCGGAAAGTAGTATAAACAAAGGAGGTGCTGCCCAAATTTCTATAGCTTAGAGAACATGTTTTCTCGATTATATAGCTAATGTCGATACGAATTCCATTGAAGGTATACGAGTGCATTTAAGGAGCGCAAGCGAGCAATAGAATAGCAAAGCGGCAAAGGTATGTGAGGCTAGTCCTTTCTTTCCAAGGTATGAGTCTTATGACTTGAATTTCCTCCTTTACTATGAATGTTCCTATCTCTAAGAAAGTAAAGATCCCCATTCATGAATAGCTATACGAGATAAGACATACGATGACTATGATAGTAAGCTAAAGTCTAGAAATACTATAGCCTTTGACATGATGCTCCTAAGAAGCTAATGATGCTATATATATATATATGTAATCAAATGGTATTGATCATTATGTCCACTCACCTCATGCTTGTTCCTTCAAGGTGAGGCAGAATACGTATGAATGTTCCATAGTGACAACGGGGGTCCACGACCTTACGTCACCCCGATCAAGTATGAATAGCTAAGAGTCCCTATGCATGTAATATAATAAGTATATGATGATATCACACCGCGCCTATATGGTCGGGCAGTCACCGCCAAGGCGGGCAGCTATACACACCATGGCCAAATGGCATGGGCAGACACCACTAGTGGGCGGCATGAGATAATATCCTGGACGCAGGATGCCTGGACGCAGGCCAATGATGATGTTATTATTACTGATTACTACACCGCACCTATATGGTCGGGCAGCATATATGATTATGTACATATGATATGATGACGATAAGCTTGAGAGTAAGTAAGCATATATATATGATCTTCCTTATGATTCAGTCAGTTACAGATTGCTCCTTGTTTTATGCCTCCTCAGTTTATTGATGCTTCATTATTGTTTATGCTTCACATACTCGACAATATTCGTACGACGTCCTTTCTTCGGACGCCGTGTTCATGCCCACGGGTAGACAGGAGGTGACCCGTATTCATAGGAGCTAGCAAATATTTGAGAGCACTCCATCTTCCTATAAGTGCCACATATATTTCTCTTTTGGTATATATATCTGTATATTTGTGTTTTGGGCACGACGGGGTCCTGTCCCGTCCAGATGTCTGCTATTCTAGTAGAGGCTCGTAGATACGCAGTGTGGGTAGTCTGGTCCCATGGCTTGTATGTATATGCATGTATATATTATTTTGATAGCCGAAGGGCTTATGTTTATAAAAGTTAATGTATTTCAGAAAAAGACAGTTTTATATGATTATGGGCATATAGTATGAATAATAGCAGATAAGCAGGTAAGTGAGTGGTGTTCGGTGGTTAGCCCCGGATACCCGTCGCGGCCCGTAGTTCGGGTCGTGACACTTACTAGGGTGTGATGGGCACCCAACCCCGCATTCGGAGCCGAGCGAACCCGCTATCTCTTATTACATATCTAATCTCTTTAGATTCTTAAATCAATTGAAGGTAAAATACATAGTAAAATTTTCAAAATCTTTTCATCGTATATCTCAAATTAAATATATATATATATATATGTAAACATAAGGGGCTCGTAACATAAGGTATAATAAAGATACATCAATCGGTGGAACCCTTTTAAAGCCGACACTCTAGACTCACAAACTGTCTGCAAATAATCTCTAGAATTCGAACAAAGCATCATAGCAGCTCTGCACTCGACTCCGAAATCAAGGTGACAAGAATTTTTTCGAATACCAACTCCGCCGGAACATCCTCTATGCTAGGTTCAGCAATCCGGCTCATTTGCGAGTTATGAAACGCAGCCCCAACAAAAGTAGGAAAGCACGAGCAATTACCGTAGGCATGTCGAACGAAGAGTAACATAATAGGAGGTATAGCTATGAGTAGCAACATAGTAAGGCCGTACATCTTAGCAATAGTAAAGGAATATAGAACATGCCAAAAGAAGTAAAAATAGTCCGACATCCGAGTGCGCTCTTAAGGCGGAGTCATGCATGCTTACCGTTTTTATATACATACATAATGGTCGAATCACATAGCATCATTCCCGTGTCCCGGACAACATGAACCGATATGGGATTTGCTCCGAACCAACGCGGGATTTGCCTAAACCAACCCGGGATTTGCCTAAGGCAAATCCAACAACAACCAAGCCCGGGACCAACCTATAATATCGAGGTTTGCCCCAAGGGTTTACCCCACACATTCCAATCCAAACATATATCATGTTAAACACATGTTGAGACACACTAAAGGATAATCTCTATCGGATTCAATTAACCTCCGATTAATCAAATTAACATGGGCGCTTTGTCTCACTCGAAGGAACAATTCCACCCGAACCCATTCCAACCATATGCAAGAACATCGCGAGGAAAGTCAGTATAAATGTGATCATAAGACATCAGCTAAATATTATTCTAAGGTCGTTATCCACCAAACAAGAATAGCACCAAGAAATAGTTTAACGTTTTCATAATTCACAAATTACATCAACAAACCATGACATAAATCATAGACATTATTCTTAAAAAGTTCGACACTACATTGTCATCATAAAATCATATATCAGCCGTCTTAGTCATAAAAACTTTCAAAGGGGATCATAAACCATCGTTTTTTGGAGAAAAATGAATATTTACGAAAACATTTGTAAACTTTTAAAGGAAATCATATTTTAAAACCATTAACTCACCATGGCTGAAAACAGTCCACACGTTAGCCCCCCACAAGTAGAGTTTAACAAGTCTCATTCATTTTCCGAACTCCACAACAACATACAAAGAGAAGGGACATTTAACTCATCACTCATAACACACCACAGCATACACTCATTCATCCAAATTGGTTCCATGAATCTACATTCCTTTTAGTTACTAGAACACATATAGATTCATTGACATAAGAAGAATGAACTTGTACCTTTCTTTCAAAGTTCTTCACTTATTGTCCAAACGACGAAAGCAAGACTTAATCTTCCAAAACTAATTGCCAAGTCGTAAAGGACCCCCGAGAATAAAAATCTCAAGGAAACAATTTTTTCAAGATTTCAACAACAAATTTTCATGTCAAACCCGAACTAACAACAATACTATCAATTTCCAATTCAATTCCATTCAATTCAATTTCTTCCTTGCAATTCAAAATTCACATAATGTTCCAATATATTTAATTAAACACATAAAATTCACTTAAGACCTTCAACTTCCCTTGGCACAACCATACATTTCATTGTCACCTCATTTTCTTTCTTTCATTATTCTTGGCAACAACACCCTATTCCATGTTTTGTACACTACATAATCCAAAACAACATCAACTAAAGTGTCAAATAACATCAATTACCATAACTTACCAATCCTATGCACATTAAGAAACAACAATAAGGCATAAGTTTTTAACATGAATTTCCATTCTTTCTTACACAAATGCTTATAACATAAAAAATTAATTCACCATTTATATACAAACAACACTCCATTCAACATGGATGTATTTCATGAATTTTTCATTTATTATCCATAATTCTTAGCATTCACAACAAAATAACATGCTACATATGATTCATTTCTTGCATACCAAGCAGCCCCATGCACACACGGCCATTCCTCATTATTCATCATTCTATGAATTCATTCATTTTTCACATATTACCACAACACACAAACATGTCGTACCATTGATTCATCATTCCAACACAACTTTACATACACATTACTAAACACACACATGCACGGCCAAACATACCATACATACATATTTCATAAATTTCATTTACTTCCACACACAACAACCCAAGTAAACCCTTCACAACATATAAAAGGGGATTAAACCTTACCTTTCCTCTTCAACTTCTTCACTATTAGAATGCGGAAAAACGACGAAACGGATGGCCTATCTCCAAAAAAATTATACCATGTTGTAGAGGACCTTCCATTTAGTAGGAAAACTAGGAGAAAATAATTTTCCTCTGGTCAATTTCCCATGGCTCAATTTTTGAGAGCCATGGCGAACCTCCCTTCCACTCTCTTCATCTTTTTTTTTTTTTTTTGTTCTAGCTTTTCTTAAAAAAAATTAAAATGATGACTTCCTATATATACTTGTCTTCCACAATTTTCCTTATTTATAATTTGGCCCCTCAAGATAAGAATATGGCCACATGATCCCTCTCTAGAGAATTCGTGAATTTTTTTTTTTCTAGAATTTTCATTGCATAATAGGAAGACTAATGTCTTCTTAATGTAAGCTTCTTGTCCATAACTTTTATAATTTACAATTAGCCCCCATTAATTAAAAATAAGGGCATGTAGTGTACTCGCCAACATGGCCCTTCATGAACTTTTTTGAACTTTTTGTAAAATTACCTTTTTACCCCTAGCTCTCGCATTATTCCCATGATGCCACTTTTATAGTTTTCTTTTTTCGCCCTAAACTTTTTCTCAATATTCCATGCCAACAATATTCGTAAATAATTTTCATAGTCTACTTGTACATTAAAATAACTTTGGAAAATGATCTTGCCTTCATCATCCCACTACTACTTCAAATTATTTCAACATGTAAAGTACGGCTATAACAATAATGCCCATACCGGGTCCCGAACGTCGTCTCAAATATCCTTCCGCATTTCCGCACTGGTGATAACCCGATCGCAAAGTCTATCTTTGAGAAACATTTAGCTCCCCGTAACCGGTCAAACACAAATCACAATCCCGGGAGGGGGGTATTTATTCTTTATCGTTACCTTATTCGAACTCGATAATCAATGCACATCCGCAGCGATCCGTCTTTCTTCCTCACAAATAAGACCGGAGCTCCCTGTGGTGACGTACTAGGCCGAATAAAACCCTTCTCTAATAAATCCTCACCGTATTTTCTTCACTCGTTCCGCAAAAGCATTCAGACGGAATAGAGATAGGCCGAGTGTCCGGCAACACATCTATAGCAAACTCTATCTCCCGCCGGGAGGAAGACCTCAAAGCTCATCCGGGAATACATCTAAGAACCTACAACCACCGGACCGATTGAAGAATCGGTGCCCTCCTCTAAATCATGAACACGGACCGATGATAAATATACCCCTTTCATCATTTTCCTACCAGGTATGAAATAAACTACCCCTCGGCGATGTCAGACATTCGCCACTTATGACCGACTTTGAAACCGGGAACGACTATCTTGACAATCAACCGTATATAACAAGAAGCTAGCCAATCCATCCCCCAAAACACATCAATCCTATCTAACTCACCGATCGGCCTTGTCGGGTCCCAAAAATCACCCAAAACTCTATAAACCGGCTATAGACCTCCGGTGTAGCTCTCAAAAGGCTCCCCTCGTTTTTCCCACTATTAGAAACAGGGGGGAAATATGAAAAGTAGAACCGGATAAACGGGGATAAAACCCGAGAGAAAACCGAATATACCCCCCCGACATTAGGCGACGCCCGGTCCCGTCGGGGCCCCGCATATTGTTGGGACCGAGCCCGAACTCCACCACACCCCCCCCCCCCTGGCGCCGGGGCCTGCCCCGGGCGTGTGGAATGAAAGAACCACCCCGACCCGGGGCCGGGCGCCGGCGACCACCCAACCGGACAAACGCTCGTTTACGGACCATTAAGGTTTCCACCCCCTCCCCATTCTAATTTCCCTTTATTCTAGCCCCCTTTGCCCTTTCGTCCAATTTTAGATTTTTAAAACTTCCCGGGGGTACC
>NW_026718194.1:0-13180 GCF_029784015.1 Lycium ferocissimum
CTCACCCCCCCCAAACACTTCCATCACATGAATTTCATCCATTTTCATGCACACATACTCAACATATAAACCATTCATAACATATAAAGAAAAGAGTTAAACCTTCCTTTTTTTCCTCAACTTTCACTTGACTACAATTGACAACTTGTATGCTTATGAGTTTTTCTTGCTTCCACAATAACTAATCTTTAGGGACCTTTAAATTGATAAGAAATGATTTTTGTAAAAAAATTTTGCAACTTTTTCTTGGAATTTCTCTTGGCCGAATGGCCTTCAATCTCTTTTTTTATTCTTCTTTTCTTGAGTTTTCTAGAGAATTATAAGATGACCAAGTCATCTTTCCATATATATGCTTAGCCCCTTCCAATCATAATTAACCATATCGTCCCCTAACTCCTGGCTGCATCATTCGGCCATGTTTTAAGTGGGGGCCACGGCCAAGTGGCCCTTTCTTGAAAATTCTAGAGATTTTCTTGATTTCATGAAAAATATTTCCCTTGGTTCCAAATTTGCCCTTAGCCTTCTCCATATTTCCATGAGTCATTATGTAAATTTACCTTTTTTTACCACAGCCCTTTCTTAATATTCCCACTTTACAATTTTCCGTACGCAACTTGTGTCACTCGCCTTGACTTACCCGAGGGTACAAAATACGGGATGTAACACTTTTGGAACATTCGTCCTCGAATGTTCAACTAGTCTTACAAGGTCGCCTAAGCACCTCGGGGGAGCTCCCTTTTCAAAGCTGCTTCCATCCTTCCTATTAACTCTTAAGCTATCCAACGCCATTCTCTTTGTCATACTCTTTCTCTTCATGTACGTCCATTTTCCGGGTGTCGCACTACTCAAAGTTTCAGGCGAACTTCCATATCACTTTGAACATTATCCGAACTTCTATCCACTTAGTGTCGGTTTTTTTTTTTTTCTCCCTTGCTAATTCGCTTTAATGAGAGGTCTACGTTGTAACTTCCAAACATTCCCCTACCAAACACACTACAACATCAACTTCCTCTATCCCATCCTTACATTTCTCTCCTGGCTTCCCCCTTTTGGGGCGCACCTATACCATCATCCATTTATACTCCGTCTCATATCCTCATTCCCAATCTCAATCTACCGTGGAATAATAACAGCTTATGTGGCAACACTTATACTATTTACCCTGCTATCACTCGAACTTCGGTGCCTCATTTTTGATTAATGCCTTTTGTACCGTAACCTCGGTTTTTGGAATTCACATGTCCGCCGATACAATCATATTTAGGATATCCTACACCTTCTTATATATATATGTATAACTACCATTAACTAGCCCACAAAATACGTCCAAACGCCGTTTGTTCGAAGCCTATCCTAATTCTGGGTCAGCCGTTGTTCCTCTTTACCAAAGCAAGTTTGCCTCGTTCTACTCGTCTTCTTGTGATCTCAACCATCCCATATACTCTAGTTTCCCTAGGCTATTCTAACTTCTCATTTGTCTCTTAGGTTCGGATATATCGAATTTCTCGCGTACTTCCCAGGGGGTCACCCATCCTAAAATTGCTCCCACCTGAGCACGCTTAACTTCGAAACTTCACTGAAATTCGGTGTCCTAATGCTGATACTTTTACGTCCACTTCCTCACATGGCCTTTACTACTTGATCTGAGGCCAATCAAAACTTTATAACTTTCGAGACATTTCCATAATACGTCCTTTCTTTGAAATTACTATTTTGCCCTTTTCAGTCCCGAATGTTCACCTTTCACTTGTGTGCATAACCACTTATCCTGGGCCTCCAGGTTCCCGAGGTAGTGATCGCACCTTCGTCGTCGCGCTCAAATCCATAACCTTTCGAGACATCGCATCTCGTTTATTGTCGTTTATCGCCCGTTCCTTTTCACGCTTCTTTCTCTTAGACATGCCCGTTTCCGGTAGGGCTCTCTTTTTTATTATCTTCACTATTCGATCCGCACACGCAGTATTAGCACACTTTTGGTGTGTTTACATATGTATACGACTCATCTCGGCCATACGTCGAGCCAAACTTCGGGCGGCCGATCGTAACATCAATACTTGTCCTTGTAACTTCCATATCACTTCTCACTTTCTTTCGTCGTAGGTAAGGCCCGCATAGGAGAGATTCCATTTTCCTAGGACTTGGCTCTATCGCACGATCATAGACGTAAAGAAGGTCAACGGTTCCTAAATGCCCCGCACCTCCCTCCCGTTTATAAATGTGGCCGGCTTCACACCCATAAATGTGACTCTACCGACACGACTTTGCGTACAACCCTTGGACCGACCTGCTCGAGTTACCACTTTGTCACACCCCGACTTACTAGGTGTGTGATGGGCACCCGACCCCATATTTGGAGCCGAGCGAACCCGCTAACTCTTATTACATATGAACTCCTTGGATTCTTAGGACAAGATAAAGTAAAATACATAGTAAGTTTTTTTTTCAAAATCTCTTCGTCGTCTCTCAAAGTAAACACGGTTTGTAAATAAGGAGGGCTCCGTAAAATAAAACACATCAACCAGATGGAACTCTTTTAAAGCTGACACCTTAGACCCACGACTCGCTCCCGCAAAGTCTCTAATCGTAATCGATATCATAGCACGTGTGCGCCGACTCGGCTACGCTCCGCAGCAAACGGAGTTCGCCAACTTCGCCGAAAACATCTTCTATGCTAACTTTGCGTCGTACTGGGTGTGCACCGCGCGGGCATGAAACGCGACCCCCGAAGAAAGGGGTCACGAACAATGTACCGAGTATGTAAGACATGAATAATAACATAGTAAGAAATGTATACAAGAACAATAACCGCATAGAAACATAGAACATGTTATATGTCAGGCGCGACCTGTACATAGAATCATATGCGTGGAGAACATAGAACATATCATGGGATAAGCAAAAGGGGTAACGTGCATATGAGTGCCCCCGGGGGCGGATGTCATGCATGCTTAGTTTGGTCATATCGGGTCATAGTACCGCGCGAGGCGGCTCGCCCACATAGCGCCGAACACTCGGCTCGCCATAAATCCCGCGTCCCGGCATCCCGCGTCCGGATGATAAGCCGGTGACCAGGTGGCAATGATACATAGTTCCTTCCCAATTCCTAAGTATACATAGTTCCCATCCCCCCAACCCTTGTTCATATTTAGCATGCGGGGAACCCATGAAAATCATGTACTTATCGGAGTGACGTAAGGTCGGAATCCTCCGATCGCATTATGGAGTAATCATGGACGCTTTGTCTCACCTCGAGGAATGATAATCATAAGGCGAGACTATCGACATAGAACATAGCATAGCATATCGGGTCATGACATAGCATATCCGACATCATCATTGTCATCATAGAATCATAGTTGTCATAGAATCGTAGTCATCATGAATCACGGCCATCATAGGATCATAGTCATCGTAGAATCATAGGCATCATAGAACCATAGTCATCATAGAATCATAGTCCCCATAGAATCATAGACACCATAGAATCATAGTCATTGTTTAGGTCATAAAAATTGGCAATATTGTAAACTTTTAGTAAAGAAAGAAAATATTGTAAAGCTTAGTTTTTAAAGAAAAATGTATATTTTGGAAAACACTTGTAATCTTTTAGTAAAGAAAATCATACTTTGGTGTCACACCCCTATTTCTGATAGGGTGTGATGGGCACCCGACCCTTACCTAGGGCCGAGCGAACCCGCAGACTCTCATAATACTCATAGCCATCACGGGCCCACAAAGCCTAACCTAAGCACGTGGTGAAATTTTTTTTTGAAAAAACATACATGCCTTTCATCTTTTCAAATCAAACAAGATCCGTAACCATAGCGAATCAGAACACATGAAATTCATAACACGCCGCATACCGATACATCGACACTTACATAGCCGTTTACAAACGAACATCTCATACACATGACATGTCGCAAAGTCTCTAACATAACTTCGGATACCATACAAACGCATTGTCCGGCGATCCTCGGAGGAAATGGAGCTCGCCAATCCGTATTGAACATCTCTCGCTAACATCATCCGCTCACCCGCGGGTACCGCGCGGCATGAAACGCGACCCCGAAGAAAGGGGGTCGGTGCGGAATATGTACCGAGTATGCAAAGCAGAAAATACGTAAAAACGAAATAAGGCGTACCGAACGCGAACACAATAGTCCAAATACCAACGTACTTACCTCTGACATCCTAGGCGTACATGCACAAACCATACACACATACCGCGGCCAGGAACCCAGCGGTTAATGTTATAACTATATAAATATACGCAGCTACACATACATACATACATACACATATACATACCGCGGTCAAGAATCCAGCGGTCATGTCACAGCCCGCGGTCAAGTATCCAGCGGACGATATCACACATACACATGCCGCGGCCTAGTATCCAGCGGTCATGGCACAGCCCGCGGTCAAGTATCCAGCGGACAATACACACATACCGGCCCGGACTCGGCGAAAGAGGTAATCAACACACACGAGCGGAATCGTAAGTAGTCATACGTATATAATTTCTTTTATTACAAACTCAACAAAACAACCAAAACACACCATTTCCTTAAAACCAAGACAATAGTTAAATTAGGTTCTTTTTCAAACATTATTCGAAAACATATTAATAGCAAACAAACAATTTAATTACCTTCCAAAATCCGATGACCAAATATATTTATTATCATTAGTAAGTACGAAACAAGTTTCGGGTTTATTGGAATTAGTATACAATAGTTACAATTTTTCAAATCGTTCTTATGTGTCAAAATGTATTATCAAACGTAATAAAGTAATTAAAATAATTATTTATAGCAATCGGGGCAATAGTCAAAAGTTTTCCTTTCAAAATCACACAAGCATACCAAACGGGCGACATTGGGAGATCTCGGGATACGTGGGCCCCACCTCCGGTCGGCCGAGGTGGGCTGACATAATTTACAAACAATAGGCTCCCTACAGCCATCCACGAGAAGTTTCGGAGCGATCCGGATACGTTTACAATAGTTACAAAGGTTTAAGCGTTCCTTTGGTCAAATATAAGGATTATAATTCAATTGTATTTTGAATGAATAGTATGCAAAATCAAACTCGGCTTTCCGAGAGCGGAATTATCCCCGAGGTTCCAATCTTAGCCTAGTAGGGCTAGGACATGCCAAAAGAAGGAAAGGGCAAGCTTTACATACGGATGGCGGCTTACGCTCCTTAAATCTCAATTCCCGTTTCGTCAAAAGCGCAAATGGTCATTCTTACCAATTACTATTCATGCAAGCTTATATTTCAACTTGGGGTTATTCTTGGCTACCGAAATTAGGCAAAGCACTTCCCCTATAATTATGACACCTCCGAGATTCAACTCGGCTCAAAACAATCAACAACAATCCGAGAATGGAACTCGGCCAAAATAACAACAACCATACCAAAACACATTCCAACATAAGTAATCTTCCTTTGCATAGTATGTCAACTTTCAATCCAATTGCGCACATTCGAACCAACATCAACGTTTACATATTCATTCACTAATTTGAGATCATTCAAACATAAACTAAGAGCATTTCAAGCTATATATCCAATATTCAACAATTTCATCAATTTTCATATTCCATCCAAAATTCTCATATATGAAACAAAAGCATCCCAACACATTTTCTACTTACTACTTCATCACTAACAACCATAATCCACCCTTTAACAACTTCATTATCTTAATACCATAAAATCACATTAATGTAACATAATTCTCCACATTCCATTTTCATGCAAACTTAACCCATATACCCTTCATTTACATTAATAAGGGCACAACAACACAACTAACATACTAAACAAAATAAATCCATTCCTATTCCATTACCTTACATCACACGGCCCCATGGCATTTATCAACTTCAAACGATTTTCATTCAACTTTCACTTCTAAAACCAAGTCCACAATAACCATACTAGAATACAACATAAAATCCAACCTACTTCATTTATACTCTAGCTCATACACACGGCCACATATGCACACACACAAATACCATGCAAACTTCCATAATTTCATGCTTTCTATCCATTTCCACATACTACAACACAATTGAATCCTTCATAACACATGAGAAAGGATTGAATCTTACCTTTTTCCTTCAACTTCTTTACTAGTCCCAAATGCGAAAACGACGAAACGAACGATTTATCTTCCGAACCAACTATACCACGTTGTAGAGGACCCTTGAATTAGTAGGAATACAACAAGAAAATAATTTTTGGGAACAAAATTTGAGGAGACAAAAATTGAGGACCATGGCCGAATGGCCATGGTTGTTGTTCTCCATCTTCCTTTCTTTCTTTTTCTTGAAGATTCTAGAGAAACAAATGGCCCCTTGTTTATTTTATTTGCAAACTTTGGCCCCTTCATGGGCTTGGCCCATTTCTTCCTTTTTTTTTTCATGCCATGGCCGGTTGGGCCTCCCACTTGGGCTAGGCTTGTTTGTTGTTTTTTTTTTTGATTTTCCAAGCCCAATTATTTAGCCCACTTAATGAGCAATTCTTGAATCCATTTTTTTGTAATCCCAATTTTGCCCTTAGCCTCTTTTCCAATATTTCCGCATCCAACTTTTCATAACCAACTTATGAACCAAACAATACCAATTCGTTGCGTTGTCCTTAACTTGACACAATTATCCCAAACTATCCGAACGCGCAAAATACGGGGTGTAACATCCTTTCCCCCTTTAGAACATTCGTCCTCGAATGTTCAACTAATCGTATAGGGTCTCAAGAATCTTAATTTAAACTTTTTCTTTTTGTAATTCTCTTACTCGACTTATAACATTCCAGGCACATTTTCTCGGGTCGTCCCTTAATCTCTAACTCAAACCCTTCCTCACTCTTGTCTTACACATACTAGTACTTCTTCCGTGATATCAGTCGTACTCGTAGCTTAGTCAAATCTTACCATTACGGTGGACACGACCTTTCAAGTCGAATTACGAGTCCACATCTCACCCTCCTTTCTTTATTTTTAGAAAAATTTCGGAGAGTTTCCTCTGCATTTCTCACTATCTCAAAACACCGTACACAAGAAATACCAACAATGCCTCACGGGGCCAAAACACATACATGCGGATCACATCATATCGCGGCCACACGGGGCTCCCAATATCATAAAGCTGTACCAAAATAACAAACATACCTCGTATGCCCAACTCAAACGGCTTTTTCGTTATACTTTGTTGTTTACTTTCCCCTTTAGGCTTCAACTCGTACTTCGATCGCAACTTCAATATCTTCCCCAACATACATCTTCGTACCTTTGCTTACCTGCATACTTCGTGACTTCCAACATCATCAATCGTTTTCTTCCGTCAATATCATTCTTCCACTGCAATCACAAATCAGGGTGAGGAGTCCCATCTCCTATGACTTGGCTCTATGGCACGATCTCGGAGATGAAAGAAGAGTAACCATCCTAAATGCCCCGTAGCCTCGTTTATAAATGTGGCGCGCAACACACCATAAACAAGACTCTACCGGACACGACTTTGCGGTACAACCCCTAGGACGGACACCTCCGGCTCTGATACCACTTTGTCACACCCCTATTTCTGATAGGGTGTGATGGGCACCCGACCCTTACCTAGGGCCGAGCGAACCCGCAGACTCTCATAATACTCATAGCCATACTGGGCCCACAAAGCCTAACCTAAGCACAGGGTGAAATTTTTTTTTTGAAAAACATACATGCCTTTCATCTTTTCAAATCAAACAAGATCCGTAACCATAGCGAATCTGTAAACACATGAAATTCATAACACGTCGTATACTTGATACATCGGCTTACATAGCCGTTTACAAACGAACATCTCATACACATGACACCGTTCGCAAAGTCTCTAACATAACTTCGGATACCATACAAACGCACTGCGTCCGGCAAACACTCCGGAGGAAATGGAGCTCGCCAATCCAGCCGGAACATCTTCTGCTAACATCATCTGCTCACCTGCGGGTACCTGCGCGGCATGAAACGCAGCCCCCGAAGAAAGGGGGTCAGTACGGAATATGTACTGAGTATGCAAAGCAGAAAATACAGAAAACGAAATAAGGCGTACCGAACGCGAACACAATAGTCCAAATACCAACGTACTTACCTGCGACATCCTAGCGTACATGCACAAACCATACACACATACCGCGGCCAGGAACCCAGCGGTTAATGTTATAACTATATAAATATACGCAGCTACACATACATACATACATACACATATACATACCGCGGTCAAGAATCCAGCGGTCATGTCGGACGATATCACACATACCGCCGGTCAAGTATCCAATGGACGATATCACACATACACACATACCGCGGCCAAGTATCCGGCGGTCATGGCACGACCGCGGTCAAGTATCCAGCGGACAATATCACACATACCGGCCCGGGACTCGGCGAAAGAGGTAATCACAATACACACGAGCGGAATCGTAAGTAGTCATACGTATATAATTTCTTTTATTACAAACTCAACAAAACAACCAAAACACACCATTTCCTTAAAACCAAGACAATAGTTAAATTAGGTTCTTTTTCAAACATTATTCGAAAACATATTAATAGCAAACAAACAATTTAATTACCTTCCAAAATCCGATGACCAAATATATTTATTATCATTAGTAAGTACGAAACAAGTTTCGGGTTTATTGGAATTAGTATACAATAGTTACAATTTTACGAAATCGTTCTTATGTGTCAAAATGTATTATCAAACGTAATAAAGTAATTAAAATAATTATTTATAGCAATCGGGGCAATAGTCAAAAGTTTTCCTTTCAAAATCACACAAGCATACCAAACGGGCGACATTGGGAGATCTCGGGATACGTGGGCCCCACCTCCGGTCGAGCCGAGGTGGTGACATAATTTACAAACAATAGGCTCCCTACATGCCATCCACGAGAAGTTTCGGAGCGATCCGGATACGTTTACAATAGTTACAAAGGTTTAAGCGTTCCTTTGGTCAAATATAAGGATTATAATTCAATTATTTGAATGAATAGTATGCAAAATCAAACTCGGCTTTCCGAGAGCGGAATTATCCCCGAGGTTCCGATCTTAGCCTAGTAGGGCTAGGACATGCCAAAAGAAGGAAAGGGCAAGCTTTACATACGGATGGCGGCTTACGCTCCTTAAATCTCAATTCCGTTTCGTCCAAAAGCGCAAATGGTCATTCTTACCAATTACTATTCATGCAAGCTTATATTTCAACTTGGGGTTATTCTTGGCTACCGAAATTCGGCAAGACTTCCCCTATAATTATGACACCTCCGAGATTCAACTCGGCTCAAAACAATCAACAACAATCCGAGAATGGAACTCGGCCAAAATAACAACAACCATACCAAAACACATTCCAACATAAGTAATCTTCCTTCTTGCATAGTATGTCAACTTTCAATCCAATTGCGCACATTCGAACCAACATCAACGTTTACATATTCATTCACTAATTTGAGATCATTCAAACATAAACTAAGAGCATTTCAAGCTATATATCCAATATTCAACAATTTCATCAATTTTCATATTCCATCCAAAATTCTCATATATATGAAACAAAAGCATCCCAACACATTTTCTACTTACTACTTCATCACTAACAACCATAATCCACCCTTTAACAACTTCATTATCTTAATACCATAAAATCACATTAATGTAACATAATTCTCCACATTCCATTTTCATGCAAACTTAACCCATATACCCTTCATTTACATTAATAAGGGCACAACAACACAACTAACATACTAAACAAAATAAATCCATTCCTATTCCATTACCTTACATCACACGGCCCCATGGCATTTATCAACTTCAAACGATTTTCATTCAACTTTCACTTCTAAAACCAAGTCCACAATAACCATACTAGAATACAACATAAAATCCAACCTACTTCATTTATACTCTAGCTCATACACACGGCCACATATGCACACACACAAATACCATGCAAACTTCCATAATTTCATGCTTTCTATCCATTTCCACATACTACAACACAATTGAATCCTTCATAACACATGAGAAAGGATTGAATCTTACCTTTTTCCTTCAACTTCTTTACTAGTCCCAAATGCGAAAACGACGAAACGAACGATTTATCTTCCGAACCAACTATACCACGTTGTAGAGGACCCTTGAATTAGTAGGAATACAACAAGAAAATAATTTTGGGAACAAAATTTGAGGAGACAAAAATTGAGGACCATGGCCGAATGGCCATGGTTGTTGTTCTCCATCTTCCTTTCTTTCTTTTTCTTGAAGATTCTAGAGAAACAAATGGCCCCTTGTTTATTTTATTTGCAAACTTTGGCCCCTTCATGGGCTTGGCCCATTTCTTCCTTTTTTTTTTTCATGCCATGGCCGGTTGGGCCTCCCACTTGGGCTAGGCTTGTTTGTTGTTTTTTTTTTTGATTTTCCAAGCCCAATTATTTAGCCCACTTAATGAGCAATTCTTGAATCCATTTTTTTGTAATCCCAATTTTGCCCTTAGCCTCTTTTCCAATATTTCCGCATCCAACTTTTCATAACCAACTTATGAACCAAACAATACCAATTCGTTGCGTTGTCCTTAACTTGACACAATTATCCCAAACTATCCGAACGCGCAAAATACGGGGTGTAACATTTGGGGTCGAGGGTTTAGTTAAAAACAACTTTTATTTAATAGTCGGAATAATATTCAAAAGTTTCCTTTAACTGTAATATTGAAATAAACCGAAGGGAGCCATAGGAGGAAATTAGGGAATAGTGGGCCCGCCTCGAGGCAAATGAGGCGGCGTACACCATTTACATATAACACGTTTCATGACAAGACGTATGAGAGCCTTAGGACATACGGATCCTATTCATGCAAGTTCTAGGTGTCTAGACAATTCTTTCGACTATTCATAGGCATTTGGTTCAATTCTACTGAATGAATAGTAGCCAAATTCAAGCTCGGATTTCTAGGATTAGAATGGTCCCCGAGACATGCATTCAAGCCTATTACATCTAAGACATGCCATAGAAGGAAAGTGAAGCCTTACATACCTCTTTCCGCTCCTTCTGCTACTCCAAATCCAAGTTGCAAGTTCGCCAGAATCTACATTTTGGTCACATTTACCAAACGTCAATTAGAGTATTCAGAAGTTGGATCTTAAGATAACACTTGCCTGCCGAAATTTCGGCAGCGTTTCCCCTGTAAATACTCCATCCCGCCAAGTTCAACTTGGCTAATTTCAATCAACAACAAACCCGGGAATTCAACCCGGCCAAACTACCAACAATAATGCCAACAACTATTCTAACAAAACCATAGTACTCACAATAATCCAAAGTTACCCGAATCCTCCATCTTCAACAAGAAACATTCATAACACATTTTCTACTTTCAAGTTCATAGACTTATGTCAACAATTCCATACGTCTTCAACAATATTCTCATACATTCAAGAAACTATATCAACATTACGTTAAGCTCCAAATCAGCCCACACAATTATGACTCCAACTTGAGTCATCCAACCTTCATTTCCATCACATAATCTACAACAATCAACAACCAAAATACTATATAAAATGAATTCATTATATTCTACCAAAAACAGCCCCTACACGGCCAAGTTTCAATTTACATGATTCCATAAAATCCATTCATTTCTACATGCCAAACGTATGCAAACCATTTATAACAACATCAACCAAACATGCTAATTAAACTAATTCTTCACTTCTATATTTTGCCATATATACACGGCCACACCATGCTATACCATAACTTCATAAACTTTATTCCTTTCTACATATCACAACATACATAAACACCTAGAAAACACATAGAGAAGATCAAACCTCACCTTCTTTCCTTCACCTCTTCCTCTCGGCTAGGACAAGTTTTGTAAGGAGGGATGCTTTTCTTGCTCCAACAATTATTCCACGTCGACGAGGGCCTTCCAATTAGTAGGAAATCATGGAGGGAACAATTTTTTTTGATCAACTCCAAGGGGCTGGTTCGGCCAGCCCCTCCCTTCTTGGCCGTTCTTCACCTTCTTTTCTTTTCTCTTCTTTCTCTTGATTTTTCTAGAATGAAAATGGCAAGTTGTCTTGCCTTTGAAGACTTCACACATATATATATATAATTGCATGCACATGGCCGGTCATGTGCATGCTCCTCTTCTTTTTTTTTTTCTTTTTTTTTTTTTCTACACTTTTCTTCAATTTTCTAGATTTTTCTTTAAATTCCAAAAGATGAATGATTCCTTGACTTAGTCAACCTTTTCCCACATATACATGTCTTACAATATAAAATAACACATGGCCTCTCATTTTCCTTATTCCAAGTTTGCCCTTGAATTTCCATGACAATAATATTCGCAAGCGACTCGCGCATTCAACAAAACCGGAAACTATCCTTGTCCTTAACGTTCCGCCATTAACTCAGACTATCCAAATGCGCAAAAATGCGAGGTGTAACATAAGGGACTTAGTACAATCACACCATTGAGCATCATAAGCTTAATAGCTCCTCAAGCTAGGATTATTAGAGAGTATCATGAACTCATAAGAAGATGAACATTTGGCCAAAGAACCATGCCTTACGAAAGAAGGGTTAGCCTTACGTACCTTTCGTGCCACTATTCTATCACTTGTACGTGTAACTTCAAAGCTCGTTCTACCTTCATTGAAGCGCATACTCATATTAAATGATATGTAGCTTTAGCATTCATAACTAATTCTAGAGAAATTCGGACAGCATCTCCTTTATTTATACTACTTTCCTCATATTACATATCAACTCCCAAACATCAACAACAAGATTCACAATATCATCACAATAGACTTTAGTCATCTACATTACCCTTACTTCACAATTCACTTCAATTTTCCACATTCATAGTCATAAATCGACAATACGTTCATTCACATACAATGTCGATTTCCATACTCTCAATATCATTTATAACATGATTATATCCATAAAGTATCAAGAATCATAACTCGTTCCACACATTTACTCAAAAGTGATACTATTCACCCATTCCTTATATTCCTATGTAATCCAAGTGTTTCATCTTCCAAATACTTTAAACAACATGGAAACATCATAAAACTTACCTTAGATGGCGTTGGATTGATTTCAAGG
>NW_026718195.1:0-30785 GCF_029784015.1 Lycium ferocissimum
TTTTACAACAAACAAAAAACCTCCATAATTAGAAGGGATAATTCTTACCTTTTCTCCCAACTAGCACAATTCACTCAAGTGTTGAATTGATGAAACCAATGCTTAATCTTCCAAAAACAACTACACCAAGTTGTAAGGGACCTTGAATTAGTAGGAATATAGCAAGAAAATAATTTTTGAAGGAGATTTCATGGGGAGAAATCCTCATGCCATGGCCGAATGGCCTTATATTTTTTTCTCCTTCTTCTTTCTTTCTTTCTTTCTCAACTTGTCTTGAATCTTCTAATGTTTGGTGCCAATTTAGGCACATGGAAATTAATTAAAGACCATGGGTTGGGCTAGCCATATGGCCGGCCACCCATGGCTTACTTGGCCTCACTTCTCTTCTTTCTTTTTTTTTGTTTTTCCAAGCCCAATTACTTAGCCCATATTTTGGTAATTCATGAACCCGTTTTCCGACATTCCAATTTTGCCCTTAATCTTTTCCAATATTTCCACATCTAAATTTTTCCATAACCAACTTATATCAAGCAAGACCAAAACATAGCATTGTTCTCAACTTACTACAATTATCTCAAAATGTCCAAATATTCAAATACGATTTATAATACTTGTTAGCTTGTCGCAATCATCTCAAAATATTCGAACATGCAAAGCGCGGGGGTATAACACTTGTACATATGAACAATGTCCGCAGAAACATAGAACATATCATAGGATAACCGAGTAACGTGCATATAAGGGCCCGTGGGGAGCGGTATACCATGCATGCTTGTTCTTCTCTTTTTTTTTGAAAAAGAGCATTTCTTTTCATAGGCGTAGAAAATAGAATTTATGTCATATCATGTTAAATCATAGTATATCATAGTATCATAGCATATCATAGTGTATCATAGGATCATAGCATAACATAGTAAGTCATAGCATAGCTGATCATAGCATAGTAGGTCATAGCATAGCACCGAACAATGTCGGCTCGCCCACATAGCACCGAAATACATCGGCTCGCCCGTATATCCCGCGTCCGGGCATCCGCGTCCGGGATGATAAGCCACCGACTGTGGCAATGAAGCATAGTTTCCTTCCCAATTCCCAAGTACCCTTCCCCACACCCCATGTACATATACATTTTTTTCATAGACATAGGTCGTATAAGCGTTCAGAGTAGCCCAAGAAAATCATATATCCATCGGAGTGACGTAAGGTCGGGAACCTCCGATTATATTTTAGACTAACTATGGGCGCTTGTCTCACCTTGAAGGAATGATTAATATAAGGCGAGACTATTAGTGGAGAGTAATATTATGAGAAAATATAAAATAGGAGCATGGGGCATCGTTTCATATACTTGGAATCTTTGAGGGAAAACAGTATTCATGAGTAGAGTTGAAAATTCAGGAAATAGCTTAACGTTCTCGTCTCGTCACCGGAATCATAGACTTGGAACCCTTAATCATAGAATCATCATGGACATAGTTGTCAAGTAAACATTTTCTTCCTTGACATCATCTATGTCGTTGCAAAACATGTTCATAGCCATCATAAGAATATCCTCGTTAACACAGTTATAATACTTGTCATTTGATGACGGTATAAGGATCAAAGTTCCATCGGGTTCTGCTTCAAGATAAGTCAAATGGTACAATAAAGAGATCCGGGAACAATGGGCCCACCTCGGGTCAAATGAGGCGGCGTATCAAATTTACGTATATTACACTTCATGACGTCACTTGTGAGGATCTTGGGGTAATCGGGTCCTATTTGTGTAAGTTCTGGATGTTTAGGAAGTTTTCCGACGTTTCACGCAAGTTCTAGTTCAATTCCACTGAATGAATAGTAGTTAATTTCAATCTCGAATTTCTGGGAAAGGAATTGTCCCCGAGGTCCGTGTTCAAACCTATTGTATCTAAGACATGCCAAGAAAGAAAAAGGGAAAAGTGTTCAAAACACACTCTAACTTTGGCCGAAATTGCGCAACACGCTCAATTTGCGGGAGTCCTATGACCCCTACGGACTATTTTTGTGTATTATTGAGGGCATTATTGGTGACGTGGACTCAATAATACCCAATATCGAGGGACTCACTTTTTTGTCCACGTCACCCAATAATACCCTCAATAATACAAAAAAAAATAGTCCGTGGGGTCATAGGACTCCCGCAAAGTTGGAGTGTGTTATAGCAATTTCGGCCAAAGTTAGAGTGTGTTTTGAATACTTCTCCCAAAGAAAAATGAAACCTTACATACCTCTTTCCGCTCCTTCTGCTACTCCAAATCCAAGTTGCAAACCCGCTGCATCTACAATTTGGTCATGTTCACCAAACATTGATTAGAGCTTTAGAAATCCAATCTTGAATGCACATTTGCTTATAAAATTTCAAGAAAGACTTCCCCTATAAGTGCGCCCTCCCGAGAATATGGCTCGGCCCAATCATCCATTACAACAATCCGAGAATTCAACTCGGCCAAACCAACAACAATAATGCCAATAATCAACAATCATAATAACAATATCAATACTCAATTCACAACATGTTCAATACGTTCCAACCCAAATCTTCCACACGCCACAAGAATACCAACAATGCATTTTATTTCTTCCAATGCATAACTACATCAACACTTCCATACGCTAACAACATCATTTCCATCAACTCAAGCGACTATATTAAAATCATATTATGTTCTAAATCAGCCCACAACAATCATGACTTCCGTTTGAGTCATCAAACCTTCATTTTCATCACATAATCTACAACAATCAATGACCAAAATACCATATAAAATGAGTTCATTATATTTCACCCCAAACAGCCCCCACACGGCCTAGTCCTCAACATGCAAAATTTCTATGTATTCATTTCTAACTGGTTCATAAGTTCACATGTGTAATAAGAGTCAGCGGGTTCGCTCGGCTCCGAATATGGGGTCGGGTGCCCATCACACCCTAGTAAGATCGGGGTGTGACAGTTTATCATACTTGCCTTGTCTCTTTTCTCTTACACATCCGTGCTCCCATATTCCTAGACTCATCGTCGTTACTATCGTACTCATACTATATATCTCTTATCTCTCTCGTATGGCTATTCGTGAACGTAGACTCTTAGTTCTTCGGAAATTAGAGACCTGCATGGAGAAGGAGGAAATTCATGCCTTGGAAGGGAAAGAAACGAACACCATAACTAGGTCTAGCAATAATAAGTAATAGTAAAGGGTCGTATGAAGGTCATTAACTCGTATAATCTGTGCCAATGGTGTTTTCTAGACTTGGGCTTTCATCATCATATTCACAACATACCTTCTTAACTTCATCTCACGAGAGCTCTTTATAACATAGACTCATCATTCGATACATACATAAGTGTGGGGTCATAGAAAGATGGGTGAGGATTCATACGGTAGGGTCATGCCTTAGAAAGAAAGTGTTGAGCCTTACATACCTTTGTCGTTTAAATACTCGATTGCTTCTTGCTCATCTTCTTTCAATGCACTCGTTAATACCTTCAACGAGATTCGTATCAACATTAGTTAGACAATCATTGAGAGCGTACTTACTAAAGTTATAGAAAATGGGCAGCGTTTCCTTTGTTTATACTACTTTCCGCCATATTCCATATTGTTACACCTCGCGTTTTTGTACATTTGAATATCCCGAGTTAATGGCGAGAAGTTAAGGACAAGACTATGTTCTAAAATTATTTTAATGCATTAGTAGGTTATGAGCATTAATTATGGACGTTGGTAGCATGGAAATAATGAGAAGGGTTAAGGGTAAAAAGGAAAATTCTTGAAAAGTGGTTCATGAAAATATTGCAACAGACGTATCAAGGGTAAAATGGGAATAATGTGGAAAGGCTAGGGGCAAAATGGTCATTTCACGAGTGTTCAAGAAATGTCCCTTGAAAAGGCCATATGGCGAAAAAAAGGGGATGAAAATGATGACAAAGAAGTCATTCTTTACTTAAGGAAATTTCAAGAAAAAATGGAGGAGAATTCTAGAAAAATAAAAGAAAGAAAAGAAAAATCTAGAGGGAGGGCATGTGCCCCTCACATACGCAATATGTATATATATATATATGAAGGGTGATCATATTTTAAGAAGGAGAGAAAGAAAGAAAGAAAGAAGGAAAGAAAAAAAAAGAGAGAGAGAGTCACGGCCAAAGGGGTTGGCCGGACTGCTCATGGAAATTAGAGAGAAAAAATTATTTTCCCGAGCTTCTCTACTAATTGACACGTCCCCTTTCACATGGAGTAATGTGTCGAGGAAGTAGAACCCTTGTTGCGCAAAGTTGGGAGCCTAACCAAGCAAGGAAAGTTAAGTAAGAAAGGTATGTATTCAATCTTTATTTATGTGTTGTGATGTTTGGTACATGTTGTAGTGTATAGAAACGGATGAAAGTTTATGGAAATATGAAGTTGTGGTTGTGGCCGTGTGGTGCATGGTGTAGGCCGTGTGTACGTGTGTTGTTGTAAGAAAGATTGATGAATCAATTTCATGTAGAAAGTTGGTTGTTGTAATGTAGAAATAAATGAAAGTGTATGGAATATGAATATTGTTGTTGTGGCCGTATGCATGTATGGTTGATGGAACAATGATCCAACGATTTTATTTAGTGTTTTGGTTATTGTAATGTAAAGAAAAGGATAAAAATCCATGAAGAGCATGCATGTGTGTAGATGTAGAAAAATGGATTGAACTTATTTATTGATTCGGAGGGTTGAGAATTGGGTTGTGGTGATTAAATTTGAAAGAAGGAATTAAGTTGTTATTGTTTTTGTTGAAATTGGAAGGTGTTGGATTTCATGTTAAAAAGCTTATGTTGGTGGAATATAATGTTCTTGCATATATGGAATACAATGATGTTAGTATGGTGTTGTTGGAATATAAATCTTGTGGTTGTTATTGTTTTTATCAAGATGAAAAGTCTTGAAGGAAGTAGAATGTTGATTGAAATTGTTAGTATAATTGTTGGTAATGTTGTTAGATTTTGGCTGGTTGTATTCCCGGGATTGTTGTTGTTGAAATCGGCCAAGTTAAACTTGGTGGCATGGTATATTTACGGGGAAATTCCCAAATTTCGGTAGCCAAGTTGTCGTTTTAAGAATCCAATTCTAAATGCACTAATCAAGGTTTGGTAAACATGACCAAAATGTAGATTTGGTTGATTTGCAACGTGGATTGGAGTAGTATGAACGGAAAAAGAGGTATGTAAGACTTCACCTTCCTTCTTTGGCATGTCTTAGATGTAGTAGGCTTGAACACGGGCCTCGGGGACAATTCCTTTTCTAGAAATCCGAGATTGAAAATTAGTTACTATTCATTCAGTAAGATTGAAGTAAATGTCCATGAATGGTTGAAAGAAAGGTCTAAACATCTAGAACTTGCATAAATAGGATCCTTCACCCTATAACTCTCATAAGTCATGTCATGAAACGTATTATACGTAAAGCGTGTACACCACCTCATTTGACCCGAGGTGGGCCCACTATTCCCGAATTCCTCCCTATTGTCCCATTAAGCTTGTTTCCGCACTAAAGTTAATGTGAGTTCTTGGTTATCATTCCGACTACCAAATAACACAATAGTTGTTTTAACTAAACCCCCGACCCCAAGGCATGATTTTCCTTACTAAAAGTTTACAAGTGCTTTCCAAAATATTCATTTTTCTTCAAAAACCAAGTTTTACAATATTGAAAGTCTTAATGACTAAAACGACTATGGACTATGGTGCTATGATGAATATGTCAAAGAAATGTTCTTACTACGAATGTGACGACACGAAATGTCAAGCTATTTTTGAATCACGACTATCTTCAAAGGTTTTAAGTAAACGAAATGATGCCTTATGATCCCGTCCTATGATTTCTTACGAAGTTATTCTCCATTGATAGTCTCGCCTTATTAATTGTTCCTTCCAAGGCGAGACAAAGCGCTCATGGTTATTCCATAGTACAATCGGAGGTTACCGACCTTACGTCACTCCGATAAAGTTATAGACTTTTCCTTGAGCTCCACGTTTGTCTATATAATAATGGTATATGTAATGATGAATGTGCATATATACGGGGGGAGGGCGACCGTGTCCCCTACGATAGGCGTAGTGGTGCAAATTATCATCCCGGGACGCGGGATGCCCGGACGCGGGATACGGGAGAGCCGTACGCGGCGTCGTTTGGTGATGTATATATATATATATATATAATATGATATACTTGGACGACCGCGGTAGAGGGTGGGAGAGGGTCATGAATTCGGCGTGCCTGGAGGGGCGTGAGTAAAAAGTACCGTTTTCCGAAAAGTGTCCGTATTCTATGTACATAAGAAACACCGTGTTCAAAAAAAAAAAAAAAAAAGTTGAAAAGTTAGGCATGCATGGCCTCCGAACGAGTGGCACTCACATAAAAGTTACTTCCTTTACTCTATGATACGGTCTATGTTTCCATACAGTTATTACTCTGCACAGGTTACAGTTTCATACGTGATATGTTCCATATGTACAGATACAGCTCTTACTATGTTGTTACTGTTCATGTCTTACATACTCAGTACATTGCTCGTACTGACCCCTCTTCTTCGGGGGCTGCGTTCATGCCACGCAGGTACACCGCACGGATAGAAGCCGGGATAGAAGATGTTCGAGCGAAGTTGGCAAACTCCATTTGTTCGGGGTGTCGCCGAGTCGGCCGTGCTATGCCATGATGTCTTGTTTGGAGTTAGAGACTTTGCGTACGAGTCGTGGGTTTCGGGAGTCGAGTTTTGTACCATGATACAAGTTTTGTACAGATACATATTTTATTTGATTTTAAAGCAACAAAGGAATATTTCAGCAGTCTTGTTATGTATACTTGACGTAGAGTTTTCAAAAAAAAAATTAGTACGTAGAAAGAGTCAGTGGGTTCGCTCGGCTCCGGTTACGGGGTCGGGTGCCCATCACACCCTAGTGAGATCGGGGTGTGACACATATCAACTCTCAACATTCACAATGACAATCACCATATCGCTAGCAACAATCGCCATTCACTTACATTATTCACATTTCACAATTCTACTCCATTCTCCAAAGTCATGACCAAAGTCTATTATCGCGTACTTTCACATACAATACTTATTTCATGTTCTAAATGTCATTTATAACGCATTTATAATCTCAACGTAACCATTTTCACGATTCACTCCAACTACTATTCCACAATGACATTATTCACCCTTTTGTAACCCATTTCCCCATACTCTTTTATAATCCAAGTGTTTCAACTTTACAATATTTCAAATATCATGAGAATACCATAAAACATACCTTAGATGATGGAGGATCAAGCCTTGGATGATATTACACCTTTTAGCACAAAACCCTATTTTCACCTTTCTTGGATTTCTTGACTTTGATGGCTTTAATGGAGTTTCATAGGCTTGATTCACTTCAAATCTTGTTATTGATCCTTGATTCTCTTGGTTTCCTTATGGATGAGAAATATGGAAGGTTCTAGAGGTGTGGAGAGGTGGGAAACGTTGATGGAAATGAATAAAATGAAGTAGGATCACATTTATAAACTTGGAACATTTTTATAGATGGGTGTTCCACGGACTGCTTCCACGGTCGTGGAACCGAATGTTGGCCGTGGAATGCCGGTCGTGGTTCACGACCGGCTAGCTGTCTTCTCTCTTGGTGTCACGACCCGGCCCCCGTGGGCCGTGCCCGGTGTCCCCCGGACACCCATACGTACCTACCTAACGTATCCCGGATGCCAAATAGCTAATTCCGATCGACATACATAAATTCGTACGTATATAAAATACATCGCGCAAATATACGTACATAAACATAATTAGACTTGTGACACTAGCCGCCGAGGCTATCACGTCGGACGAGTCGCAAACTCGAACATACGTACCGACCGGTGACAACCCACAAACCCACGGACATGTCTACGGGCCTCTAACATACCAAACGAGAATCGAAGACGGGACGGGGGCACCGCCGTACCCAAATGATCATATATACGACAAACAAACAACGAAAAGGAAGATATATATACCAAAAAGTATCGACTCGGATCAAAGGGAGCTCTCCAAACAGCAGACCGATAACCTAAGCTGGCGGCGTACCGTGCGGCGCGTCTGTACCTGTGGGCATGTAACACAGCCCCGAAGAACGGGGGTCGGTACGGAAATGTGCGAAAGTATGTAAAGCGGAAACAAAATATACATAATCATAATCAGAGTCGGATACGTAAATCATAACGGACAAAATCGGATTCGTAGCGGAGTCAGACCTACAGAGTGTACAGACAGAATCGTAGTATGTCAGATTTAGGGAATATAGCGGACGGAGTGTTAATACGAACCAAAGGTACTTAATATGTCGTTTTCGAACGGAACCGAACTCGGCGCATGACGGACGCAGTCGAGTCGAATCGGACGTACGAAGTGTGGCGGACGGACTCTCGGAGTTCGATTCGGATTTCCCGGAGGTGTGACAACGGAGTCGTGATCCAAATCGGACATACGAGCGCGCGGACGAGAATATGCATGCGAGTCATAATCATATACGGTACATACACATCATAAATCGATCCCGGCCCTTTAATAAGGGACGCGGTAACAGAACTCGGCCCTCGTAGTACGGGACGCGGTGGACGGAACAAATCGTATCAAATGCCATCCGGCCGCCATCCCCATAATATCACATAATCGGATCATAATCGGATACGGACGGATCCCGCCCGCACATCCGAGGGACGCGGTGAACAATGCAAGAAAGTCCACGAATCACGAACCTGGCCGGGCGCGGTGAAGGAAGCGTTGAGGCATCCACGAACGGACTAATGAGAAACCATATGCATACGTACCGACATACGGACTTAACGAAAGCGAAATAGTCCGGACGGTAGGTCAAATCGTAGTAGTCGCATTATGTCGAACGAGTGTCCGAATCGTTCCGGTATGTCGAATAATGTCAAGATTCGAAAGATAGTCATAATACTTATTAGTTAGCGGACGGAAACATAACTAAGAATTATCTATGAAGAACGAATAAATAAATCGGTTTGAGCCATACGAGAAGTATCGGAGTTTTGTGGGCCCTCCTCGGACCGATCACATTGATGTACATAAATGATAGATAATAATCTTAGGGGTCGTCCCTAATCATCGTAGGTGTTAACTCCATTTATGGAAATTACATACATATAGTGTGTTTTATCGACATAAGGTGAAGAAACGTTTCAATCTTACTGAATGGTTTTGAGCTATTTTCAATCTCAGAGTGTGAGAAGCAGAAGTGCGACTGAGGCTCGCTTTCAAGCCTATTATACTCAGAACATGCCATAGAATGAAAGGCAAGACTTTACATACCTTTGTTGTGCCTTACGCTCGTCCAATTTCGATTCCTGTTTCGTCAAAAATCTGCAAATGGTCACCTTTACCAGTTACTATTCATGAGAGTTAACATTTCACTCTTGGGTTTATACTTAGCTACCGAAATTTCGGCAGCACTTCCCCTATAAATATGACGCCCCGAGAATTTAACTCGGCTCAGAATAACCAACAACAAGCCCAACAACATCAACAACCAACACAAACTACATTATGACATAAATAGTCTCCTTTCTACATAACTCAACAACTTCCATCCAACTTCACACTATCAAACTAATGTCAACATTTCTATATTCATTAACTAATGCAAGATTATACAAATACATTCCATTAGCATTCCATAAGTTATTCACGAATTCAAGTATTTCCATCAATTCCTTATTCCATCCAAACCTTCTACAAACACAACAAAGCTTCCAAATCACATTGTCTTCCCTACTAATTATTAACAACAACCATAATTCACATTTAGAACCTTACTTCCATCATTATATAAAAATCATACAAAATTCACATAAATTCCCATAATTACATACAAGCAACTTCAATGCCAATTCAAGTCATTAGGCCCTTATTTGCATCACTAAGATCATAACAACACAACTAGCAACTAAGCAAACTTGAATTCACTCCACTTTTATCACAATATGGCACACGGCCAACTTCTATTTTTTCCAACTTCTATCAAATTCCTTCCACTTTCATTTCCAATATGAATTCCACCATAATCACAACTAGAATACAACATAAAATTCAACACACCTTCCATGCACAACCATGCACATACACGGCCCTATATATATATATATACACCCACGGCCCACACACACCACAACTCACACTTCCATGCTTTTCATTCAATTCCACATACCATAACATATATATTACCTTCTATAACATAATAAAACATGAAATCCTTACCTTTCCAATAAATTCTCCTTGCCAAAAGAAGCACTTTCTTGCCAAGATAATTATGTCACTTTGAAGAGCACCTTGAGCTTACTAAGAATATAAGAAAATTTCAATTTTTGGATCAAGGTGAAGTGGCTAGAAAATTTTTCTTTTCTTTTCTCCTCTCTTTCTCCTTGGCCGTTTTCTCTTCTTGTTTTCTCTTGATTTGTTTTGATTTTTCTTGAAACTTCTACATGCTCCTCCTTATATTATTTAGCTTTATGGAACAAAATAATTAATCTTGGGCTAGGCCTTGTAGTGGCTTGGTCACCCCATCTCTTTGGGCCTAATTTCATATTTTTTTTGAGCCCAATTCCTTATAATTCTTGTTTTGTACTTCCTAAACAAATTTCCAAAATTCCAAATTTGCCCTTAGGCCTTCTCCATTGTTTCCGCATTCAAGTTTCCATAACCGGCAGACACACTTACTAAGAAAAATTCAACATGACCTTATTCCTCACAAGCCAAAGTTATTTTTCAAGTTTTCCAAATACGCGAAAATGCCGGATATAATAGCTGGCAGTTCCACGGACCCATCCAGGGTCCGTGGAATATTATATGGGCCGTGGAAGTGGTCGTGGAATTCAACGCTTCTCCGAAATCGTTCCGCCGCCTCGTTTGGTCTCCAATCCTTATGGTACCTTCTTAACACTTGTTTATCCCTTCATTAGCAACCTAAGGGACGTTATAACTCTTCTCCAAAACATCCTTAAGTCATCATTAGTGCTATACTCGTAGTTTGCCCAACACGCTCAACTTATAACCCGCTTTTCTTAACAACCTTCTTTCCTTAACCTCGAATGTCTTCCAAATCTTATTAGTAATCATCAAATGCTAGTTCTTACTTATGAAATCATCGTATACTTCGTATTCCTCATTAGCCTATTCACTGTGCATCAGCGGAAAATTTTCCGGGGTGTAACATTCTTCCCCCCTTAAAAACATTCGTCCTCGAATGTTAAACACTCAGGAATCCTACGAAAATTTCGCCAGTTTCCTTTGTAATGGTACCACCACCCTCACGGCAACCCATAAAAAAACATGCCTCGCAGGGCTACAACACGATAACATCATAAATTGGCCACACACGACCCATTTACACAAAAGAAAAGCATACATACCTTAAAATCTCGATGTATCATCATAACTTCCTTCCGGAGGCTGAATTTAGTGCGGACATTTAGATCTCCTAATTTCTTTCGCTCCCCATGTCATCTCTTCCCGATTATTACTTCTCCACAAAACGTTAACTGAGGCTACTCCTTTGTTTTTAAGCCTCTGTCCCTGCCTGTCTGATATGGCAATGGGTTTTTTTTTTTTTTTTTTTTTTTTTTTCGTCATAAGCTAATTTTTTCGTTACTCGCACATCATTTACTGGGACGATCCTAGTAGGATCTTCAACATTTTTACAAAACATCGAGGCATGAAAACTCGGATGACCGACTCTAGATGGGGTAATTCTAACTCGTAAACCACTTGGCCTACTTTGCGCAAAATTTCATAAGGTCTAACATCGGGGACTTATCTTCCTCTTCTTGTTAAATCTCATAACGCCTTTATTGGCGACACTTCAAGGATACCCAGTCTTTCACTTAAAATTCTACGTCTCGTCGATCCCTTTTTCTTGCTCGATAATGATATTACGTCTTACATGGTCTGCGGATCTATCTCACTTGGTTTCATTGGCAACGTAAAAATACTAGCAAGTTACGTAATCGTTCTTGAGTGATTCGTGTGCATACACCCCTACGTATACTTGTATCCATATCCGTATACTTATTCGTGTTCGTAGTCGTATTCTCATTCATACTTATATTCCTCTACATATTCACTGTCATAGCATTTCTATATCCATAACATATTTGTACTCACATTCGTATCACATACATATCACATGTCTTACATTTGCTTAGCATACTCATACTCATACCGATTTCATATACATAGCATTTACATAGATACCCGACCACGAGGTTCGGTGTTGTACATAGGCGCACACACATATAAGGTCATGGGCATCTTTGGCATCATTACTATCGTCATTCATCACACCTATCCGTCACATCTTAGGGTCTATCGTTCAATATCTATACTTAGGTTCTCTTTACTCGCTTCCCCCCTTAAGGGTTTTGCCTGTACCATTCTCTAATCCGTTGTTTCACCTTCAATTCTTGATTTCATATATATATATATATATATATACTGCATCTTATCCAGGCCGTTTCCCATGACGTATAACTTCGATGATTTACATGTAGGATTTTAACATTCTCTTCTTACAATTTCGTAATCACTGGCACAAGCATAAGAATCCGAATAAGGATGTATTTCACTTAGCTCCTTTGGCAATTATGAGTCGGTGTCTAACTTCGCTCCAATTTACACTTTATTTTGTGGGAACATTCACAATAGTAATAGGCCCGATCATCCATATCACCCACGTAATGTCACTTACCTTTCTTTAATACCCAAAATTCACTTATAGCATCATCTTTCCCTCTTTTGCCATTTCACATTACTCTTCTCTCCCCTATAATCGGCTAATAATAATCGCAATTACACTTTTCTTAAAACCCACCATCTTGTTTTTCTCTGTTCTCAAGGGTCCAAGTCTCCTATACTCACTAACACCACTTCTCGCCTCGTACTCCACTACTTTTATGTCGCGTTGACATTGGTTCGAACCCAATCATAATCATGTCGTATTTGTCATCGCTAGTAGCTTCGCTTTATCCCTCTATCATCGTACGGCAACTCGTAATTCATGGCCACATTTTTTTTTGTACACTTTACTCGTTCGCCCCTAGTAGAGTATATTCGTAAGAATTGCGTTTCCCCTTTACTCATATCACAACTTATTTCTTAAGCACACATACTTCGTATATCTCCTCTTCCTTCTTTGTCCGTACTTATTTCTTTACATTCTTTTCTCCTCAACTTATCTCATTACCTCCCCTTTCATAATCAATCCTTTATTCCTCGCACATAGGATCCCTTTCCTTAACTCAATACCGCTCTGATACCACTTTTTGTCCTTTAGCATATATTGCCTTGTACCTCCGCTCTTCAATCACTCGTTTTCTTTGGCCTTCTCTTCTCTTCACGACAATTCTATCTACGGTTTCCACAACTTCCTCTCTCTTCTCTTTTTATTTTTGATTCTAAGGAAAAATTTCAGCAGGGTCTATCATGTAAACATCACAATCCCACACCTGTACATATCTCAATAGAAACGCGTCCCATGCCTTAATAAGGCACATATCGGAACACACATAATACGCAACTCAGCAACATAAGATTACTCACCATTACAGGATATAATTAGTAGAGCTTGTCTCATAAGTTACGGCCGCACACTCAGTCTAGGAGTCCATTATATCCCTATTCATAAGCATATTATTATTATCACACCTCCAACCAACTTACTCGTGAATCATGATTCTAGCTATCACTAGGTCACTAGTAATTATTGTCGCCTCGATTATTGGGTTGGCTCGATTTCTCACCTCAACACAATCATCACATCGAGAGTAATATATGACAGCATAAGTGTTACATCCCGTATTTTGGACGACGGGACGATTCGGGTTAATTACGAAAAGTTAGGGTTAAGACCATTCCGGGGTACGAAGTCGGGACGTGTGACTTTCGATTTTGTCGTAAGACCTAAGTGTGTATGACGTTATTGGAATGGAATCATCAAAGAAACTTCGGGACCAAAAGTGGAAATTGTGGAAGTTGTCTATTATTGAAAAAAATGTGAGAATGAAATATGGCCATGTGGCCGGCCACCTTGGGGTGGGCCATGGCCATTATTTGATTATTTGAAATAAAAGATGACTTAAGGGACCATTTCATCATCTTCTCAAGCCTTAAGAAAAATCAAGAAGATTGGAGAAAACAACCAACAAGCATTCGGCCATGGAGACAAGAAATTGAAGACCAAAAAATCTTCACTCCAAAAATATTTTCTCCTAGTTTTCCTACTAATTGGAGGGTGCTTAGTAACGTGGAGGTGTTGTTTCAAGCGTTGGATTACTCGTTTTCATCCTTGGCCAACTTTGGACAAGTTGAGGATTGTGAGAAGAAAGGTAAGTTTAATCTTGTTTTTATGAGTTATGGAAGGTTTATGTGTGTTGTTGTATGTTGTTATGGATGAAATTCATGAGATATGGCCACATGAAGTTGAGGCCGTGTGTAAGGTAGTTTGGCTGCAGACAGGAATTATGTCGAAAGTGATGAATTAAATGTTGCTACATGTTTGGTTATTGCAGAGTGTTGAAATAAATGAACGCTAAGTATATGGGGATATACGTGTCGTCGAATATGGCTCATGTGTGTCAAGAAATGAATTAGTTTTTCGAGTTTTCGGTTGTTGTTGTCATGGGTGGATTTTATGTCATGTGAGAGTTGTCTTATCTAAATTGGTATTGTAAGTATTATGGACCCATTCGGAAGACTTACATACGAGCGTTGATTTTTGCTTTATCATGGAAACGGCATGATCAGAGCGTGGATTGTTGAAGTAAATTATGACGGAACGAGGAATGTGTTAGAGTTGAAGTTTTCGTGTTTGGGGATCATTTCTGTGCGGAACGGAGTTTGTCGGATTGTTGAAAATATTGTGCATTGTTTTAAATAGTTCTTTAACGTTGTTTTGATTGGTTTTGACTATGAATCGAATATGCTAGTTTGATTTCTTCATGTCATTATGGCATTATCGTGAAGAAGTATAATCAAACGTGTTTGTTGGGTGAAAGAAAGATTTGTTAATGCTCGAACGTGTTTGAATTGATTATGGACATTGGTTAGAATGTCGTCGTATTGTCGTGTTGTTGAATTTCGCTTCTGTTGAATTCTCGTGGTCGTCCATTTACAGCGTGTTGTCGCCCAATCTCCGTAGATTGCCGTGTAATAGTTGGAACAAGCTTGCCGCTTATGGTCGACGTTGGTATTTATTGATGTTATGTAGATCTTGAGAGTTCGAGATATAAGTTTGATTTGGATTACTGCTATAGCGTGCTTATAAGATGTAAAGCTTAACCCTTCTTTTCGGCATGTTCAGTTTAACATGCGTTATGATACTTCACTTTCAGGAAATTCCGTTTCTAATCCGAGCCTCGTCTATGATTTAAAGAGTCTTTGGTAATTCGTATGTTGATGCGAGAAAATATCGGTTTTATCATGTTGGAAAAAATTGATTTTAAACTTGTACAAAAACTTGGTTTTCAAAAGAGTTTTATTTTAACGACGTTGAAAACTACGAACGCTCATAACTTTCGCTGGTGGTTTCGATTGCCCCCGATATCGTCGTGGGAGGTCAAAGGACGTGTGATGGCAGCTGCTTCATAGGCGTCTTGCCTTCGTTGGACACCGTCCGCGGGCTCCGCGACCTTCGTTTGTACATCACGTACGTTTTGGAAGAGTTTAACACGATTTTTCCCGTCCCCAAGTATGATCCTTTTACTTACTTTTGAACTTATGATACCGTATTTATGCATATGGTTACTCACGTACCGCTCGTGCGTTTGTCGGGTACATCGTTCACGGCCCGGCCGGCTATTAAGCCGTGCGCATTATGATATATATTCCGTAGCTATGTCGGTGTTACCCCGCCCCTAGACCTCGCTGTGCACGGTTCCGTTTACGTAGTTACGTTCGGTATATGATTATAATGTGTCGTGATGACGTGTCGTGTTCGGGGGACACGGAGATTTGAAATCTTCTCGCGCGCGTGTTATTACCAACGATTTTACGGCCGAATTACATATTTTCCGCGCCCCTACGCATACTTTGTATTTTGAAAACAACATCTCGACATTTTGAAAGGTACTTACTTTCGTACTGCTGGTGTGTGTGACCTGGGATTACGACCGTATTTCCTCGCTTTTGCATACCAAGACACAGACCGGCCCCTTTCTTTTGGGGTCGCGTTCACGCCCGTGTGCATGTACGCCTCGCTTGATGATTCGTCGCTTAGGACACTATCCGTCGTGTCGGGAGTGCTCCTTTATCCCGAGCCCGTTTTGGTTTACACTGCTCGCCGCATCCGTAAGTATTTGTTCGGTGGGTACTGCCGTGTCCGTCCCGCCGACGAGCGTTCGTTGGTCCGGCTCAGAGTCCGTAGACCCATATGTGGGCCGTGTGCCCACCCCCCGGGTGCGTATTTGTGTTTGTATATTATGTTTTGGGCCGACGCGCCATCCGTTAGCCTCATTTCGCTCGACACATATGTGTTTGAGTTCGAGATGTGTTTGAGACAAGGTTTGATATTCGTATGCGCGTAAGCTCGACCTGTGTGGTTTAGGTTTGATTTAACGCGTTCGGGCGCCCAACTTCGGCACTAGTCACCGCCTACGGGTCGGGTCGTGACAAAAGCGGTATCGTAGCGCTCGTCTTGGATTGTCTACGACCGTGTCTCGCAGTCTTGTTTATCGGTGTGTTGTGCACCACATCTATAAGGTGAAGCTACAGGACATCTGGTGTTACTTTTTTCGAATCCTAGATCGTGCATAAAGTAGCCAAGTCATAGGAAATGAGATTCCTTACTTTGATCTTTGATTTCAAAGCAAAGAACGGTGGAACAAGTAAAGTGATTAGCGATGTTGAAGTTGCAAGACGCAGTAAGTAAAGGTATGAAAGACATGACGAGGCGTGTTTATTATTTTCGCATCGTTGTTGACGGCTGGGAGCCCCTGCGAGGCCGTGATATGATATATGATCCGGTACGGGGTATGACGTGTTTCCGGAGACATGCAATCTTTCGAAGTATTACGTGCCGTGGCGCCCTGACGGGAGCGGCGACCACGTGCTTGTCCGCCGGTCCCATTATTGACCGTATATGGTACGATGAGTCCGTTCACCGAGTCCCTAGCTTTAGCGTCCTTCGAACCGCATATACGCTTTTAAGGTAGGCGGGATCCAGATACGCATTTAACGCGGGTCCAGTATATGAACCCTTACTATAATAATCCGTAATGTACGTGTGTTTGTTGTATGAATGTTGGTTGATAAGCGGTGCAAGCAGGATCCGAAAACCGATGGCTCGGTATTTGTAAATAACGACGATCATGTGTGTCCGTTGCCATAGAGAATTTGGGTGTTTGGAACGAGAAGTAGGCAATGTCCGCTGGCGAGAAGTTAGTGTCGAGGTTTGGAGAGAGCTAAAAATAGCAAGTGTGTTATGAGAGCGTTCGGGAAATCGAAGCAAGTTTCGATTTACTCCGCATTAGGCGAGAAAGTCTTCGCTTTAATGGAAGGACGCGATTATATCGAGTTAGAGCATCGTATTTCATCGAAGTCCCGAGGTTAAGCGTGCCGGCGAGAGCAAATTGTGGATGGCGACCCCCGGGAAGTTTTTTGGAAATCTTGCAAGTTCGGGGCTGTAAGAGGCAACAAGGAGTTAGGACTGCATGAAGATTTGCAGAACCCGAAAGTTGTAAGATGAAATCTAAGCCGCGGAGCAATAGAAGAGTTCGAATTCGAGATAAAGAGTATGATTGGTAGGTACGACTACGTGTTATGATAATAACGGAACTTTCCCCCCGAGATCCTCGGACGACCTTATAAGATTAGTTGAACATTCGAGGACGAATGTTCTAGCGGAAGGACGTTACATCCCGTATTTTGGACGACGGGACGATGTGTTACATTACGGTGTTGTGGTTAAGACCATTCCGGGTACGAAGCCCGACGTGTGACTTTCGATTTTGCCGTAAGACCTAAGTGTGTATGACGGATTATTGGAACGGAATCATCAAAGAAACTTCTAGACCAAAAGTGGAAATTGTGGAAGTTGTCTATTATTGAAAATGCGAGAATGAAATATGGCTTACGTGGCCGGCCACCTTGGGGTGGGCCATGGCCACATGGTTGGCCATTATTTGAAATAAAAAGATGACTTAAGGGACCATTTCATCATCTTCTCAAGCCTTAAGAAAAATCAAGAAGATTGGAGAAAACAACCAACAAGCATTCGGCCATGGAGACAAGAAATTGAAGACCAAAAATCTTCACTCCAAAAATATTTTCTCCTAGTTTTCCTACTAATCGAGGGTGCTTAGTAACGTGGAGGTGTTGTTTCAAGCGTTGATTACCTGCTTTCATCCTTGGCCAACTTTGGACAAGTTGAGGATTTTAGGAAGAAAGGTAAGTTTAATCTTGTTTTTGGCGTAGTTGCGGAAGGTTTAAGCGTGTGTTGTTGTATGTTGTTATGGATGAAATTCATGAGATATGGCTACATACAGTTTCTGAGGCCGCGTGTAAGGTAGTTTGGCCGTGTATGTGTGAATTATGTTGAAAGTGATGAATTAAATGTTATGAAGCATGTTTGGTTATTGTAGAGTGTTGAAATAAATGGAATGGCGAAGTATATGTATATATGTGTGTTGGCCGAATATGGCCTTTGGCGTGTGTCAAGAAATGAATTAGTTTTCGAGTTTTGGTTGTTGTTGTTGTGTGGATTTTATGTTGGAAAGGAGAGTTTAATGATTCAAATTGGTATCAGAAGTATTATGGACCATTTCGAAGACTCTATATATTTAGTGTGATTTTTATGATTATGGAAATGGCATGATTGGTGAGTGTGGATTGTTGAAGTAAATTATGATTTGAAATCGATAATGTGTTAGAGTTGAAGTTTTCTTGCCTCAGATCATTTCAGCGGAATGGAGAGTTTGTCGGATTGTCAGAAATATTGTGCGTATTGTTTAAAAGAGTTCTTGAATGTTGTTTGATTAGTTTTGGATTGATAATTGAATACGCGTTAGTTTGATTTCATGTTGGTTTGTAAGTACGTAGTCGTAATAAGCATAACTGGAATGTGCTCTGTGCGTGCGGAGAAAGATTGTTAATGCTCGAATGTGTTCGAATTGATTATGGATATTGTTAGAATGGTTGTTGGTATTGTTGTGTTGTTGAATTTGGCCGAGTCAATTCCTGGGTTGGTCCATTTATAAAGGCTTATGCCGCCCAATTTTCCGTAGGATTATGTGTTAGTCGGAAATAAGCTTTTAAGCGCTTATGGTTGACGTTGGTATTTATTGATGTTATGTAGATCTTGGAGAGTTCGAGATATAAGTTTGATTTGGATTACCGTTGTGTGCAAGCGAGGTATGTAAAGCTTAACCCTTCTTTCTTTTGGCATGTCTTAGTTTAATATAGGCTATGATACTAGCCTCGAGGAAATTCCGTTCTCATAATCCGAGCCTGTCTATGATTTGCATTTGTCTCTTGGTAATCGTATGTTGATGTGAGAAAATATTGGTTTTGATGTTGTTGGAAAAAAATTGATTTTAAACTTGCATAAAAACTTGGTTTTCAAAAGAGTTTTATTTTAACGATGTGGAAACTTTAACGCTCATAACTTTCTTGGCTAAGGGCTCGGATTGCCTTGATATCGTCGGGGAGGTTGTATGACGTGATGAGTATGTTTTCCATAGGCGGGCCCGAAGCCTGGGTTGACACCTCGTCCGTGGTCCCGCGACCTTCGCTTTGTACATTTCCTTCGATGACGTTTGGAAGAGTTTGGTATGACGACATTTTCCCGATTCCCAAGTATGATCCTTTACTTACTTTTTGAACTTATGATAATGATTTTATGCATATGGTTACTCACGACTCGCTCGTGCGGTTTGTCGGTACATCGCCCCACGGCTCCCCGGCCTAGCTTTGTTGTCGTGCGCATTATGATATATATTCCGAGCTTGCGTCGTGTTACTTGCCTCCCCGAGACCTCGCCATGTGGCCGGTTCCGGCCACGGAGTTATGCCGTGATATGGCTTATGACGTGTTGTGATGATGTGTCGTGTTCGGGGATACCGAGATTTGAAATCTTCCGGTGTTATGCCGTGTTATGGCGCCAACGACGCGGCGACCATATTTTCCGTGCCCCATGCATACTTTGTATTTTTTGAAAAATAAACATCCGACATTTCGGGAAAGGTACTTACTTTCGCAGCTTTTCTGAGCGCGTGTGACCGATTTATTTACCGTATTTCGCTTTTGTATACTCGCACATATTTCGTATCGACCCCCTTTCTTCTGGGTCGCGTTTCACGCCCGCGTACGCACGCCCCGCCTTGATGATTCGCAGCTTAGGACACTTATCCCCGTCGTGTCGGGAGTGCTCCTTTATCCCGAGCCCACATTTTGGCTTACACTCGTTCGTCGCATCCGTAATATTTGTTCTGTGTGGGCACCCGCTAGGCCCCCGTCCCGTCGATGAGTTTGTCGGTCCGTTAGCAGGTCCGTACGTATACGTGGGTCGTGTGCCTACCCCCGTGCGTACGAGTTTGCATATTATGCCATGCTTTTGGGCCGATGCGCTCATCCGTTAGCCTCGCCGCTTTCGATACATAATGCGCGTTTGAGTTCGAGACGCGTCGAGACAAACAAGCCCCACATTCGTACGCGTAAGTCGACCGTGCTGTTTAGGTTTGATGAACGGCTGCTGGCGCCCAACTCGGCACCAGTCACTACCACGGGTCGGGTCGCGACAATGTCTCGAACCGAACTCTCCAAGCGTACACATACCGCTTACATTAACGAAAATACACCGGGTCAACATTTCCAGGACACCACGATCCCGTCGCCCGCCCAACGCACAGCATGACGTCGGGGACCCACTCAAACCAAGCGCTTCTCCTCCTCGTCCCCGTCCTCGACCGTCGGGTGTCCTGGGAGTTCGCTTCTCGAGGGCGCAGCGGATGACGAAGAACCTACGGCGGGATCCCGTGGCCACCATGCCTACGCCTCGAAATCGGCACTCTCTCATAACATGGCCCGGCTTGCCACAAACATGGCAAACATCCGAACCTGGGAGCCGGCACGCCCCCAACGAACCTCCTACATTGACTACATCGCCAAGACGGCGATCTTATTCGCCGAATCACCCCTAACCCGAGAACCGGGAACTCGAGACTCGGGGACCGCCTAGAATATCCATCACCTCTCGGGGTCCGAAAACTCATGAGTGAGCGCTAGTTGGTGAACGAACCGAGTACTGGAGAATTGTTGTCTCGGAGCACCCCTAAACTCATGATCGGGGCTCGGAAGAATTGGCTCTTTTCCTCCGACCCATGTTATCGTGGTCCACATCCCTTGCCGCCGGGAAGCCAAGGCCACTAACCGAGTCAAGAAAAGAATGGCTGCCCCATCTCTTGGCCCGAGGCATCCGGGAGGAGGGGACCCGGAGTGTGCGGGGACCGAGCTTCCTCCGATCCTGCGGCGGCGAGGTGCGCGGAATCCGCGATAGGGCCTTGTTTGGGGTTCACTCTCCCTACGTCCGTAGATGGCCCTTGTTCCGCCCCTTCGTGGATCACTCGCTTTGCTCCTTCTCGGGCGATAGTAGCTTTTCCTTTCATCGACTTTACCGAAATCACAAACGCACCGTTGAGATGGGAAAATCTTACAATACGGCTCTATCGCACGATCTCAAGAAGAAAGATGGTCATTTTTTTCCAAATGCCACGTTTCGTCTTGTTTATTAGCGTGGCGCGCAACACACCATAAACAAGACTCTACTAGACACGCTCGCAGACATTTCTAGACCGAAGCGCTGCGATACCACTTTTGTCACGACCCGAGCTACGGGCCGCGACGGCATCCGGGCTAACCACCGAACACCACTCACTTACCCTCGCTTATCCGTCGTTATTCATACTATATGCTCATAATCACATAAAACTGTCATTTTCTGAAATACATTAGCCTTTATAAACATAAGCCCTTCGGCTATCAAAATAATATATATATACATATACATACAAGCTACGGGACCTCACACAGACTACCCACACCGCATATCTACGAGCCCTGCTGAGTACTAGACATATGGACGGGACGGGACCCCGTCGTGCCCAAAATATATATACACAAAAGCGCCTCAAAATAAGCACTCAAGAATAAGGGAGAGACTCGTATATCTCGTGATAAGCTCCTATGGATCTGCAACGGCTTCCTCTTTGTCTACTGCGGGGCATGAACACGAGCGTCCAAAGAAAGAGCGTCGACGAATATTGTACCTAGCATGTAAGGCATAAACAATAATATAACATCAACGAAATAGGGGAGACATCAACGGGGAGCAACACCATCGACCGTATCATAAAAGAAATAGTGCATGCCGACTTACTCTCATAAACATCATCATATCATGTATGCATAAGTGTATAAGGCTGCCCGACCATTTAGGTGCGGTGGTATATGTTATATCCCGCATTTTATGCAATCGGATAATTCAAGACAATCACGGGAAGACAACAAGCAAGGCCACATTTTATTTTGTTTGGCATACGAGTTGCTTATGAAAAATTTAGACGGGAATTAATGAGGAAGGTCAAGGGCATAAAGTGGAAATTCGCGGATGACTCGTGGAAATATGGAGGAAGACGAGGGGCAAATTTGGAAGTTGGAAAAATATTTCATAAATTACAAGAACTAGCCAAAAAATACAAAGTGGGCTTAATTTGTTTTTGGAAAAATTAAAGGCCCAACCGGCTACGACATGGGCTAGGCCCAAGTGGAGATTTAATTCTCGATTAAATAGATGACTAAGTCATCTTTTGCTCCATAATTCTCTAGAATTTCAAGAGAAAAGAACAAGAGAGAGGAGAAAACCCCAAGGCTATTCGGCCATAGAGGAATTTCAAGAAAAATTTGCAAAAATTCTTTCAAAAATCATTTTCTACCGAGTAAAGGGTGCTTAACAAGGTGGAGTTGTTGTTGGAGCAAGCAAGATTCATAATCATTCAAGTTACCAAGTTGTAGTCAAGTGAGAAGTTGAAGAAGAAAGGTGAATTCTAATCTTGTATTTGTGCTATACATGGTTTATATGTGTTTGTAGTATGCTAAAATAGATGAAATTCATGAATGAGAGAAATATAGTGCATGGCCGTGCATATATGTTTATGTGTAGGAGTCATGCCTCAACTATTTTAATTAGTGTTTGGTTGTTATTGTTGTGGATACGACGTTGATAATGAAAGTTGAATGAATTTGGAAGGTTGTAGTATGCATGTTGGTGTTGGCCGTGTGTGTTGAGTGTGTGTGACCGTGCATGGGTGGGCTAGTGTGGCCGTGTGGTTGTGGTGAAATATGGAAGAAAATGAGTCAATTTTATTTAGTGTTTTGCTTGTTGTTATGTTGTGGACTCTATGTTGTTAATGAATGTCTAGGGACCTTAATGAAGTTGTAGTAATGGAGACTTGTTTTAGAAGTTATATGAATGGAATGTAGTGTTCTTGTATGCATGAAAGACAATATGATTAGTATAGTGTTGTTGGAATGTAAATTATGAGGTTGTTATTATTTTCATTGAAGTTGGAAAGTTTTGGAAGAAATAGTAAATTGATTGAGTATGGAATTGTTAGTATTGTTGTTGGAATTGTGGTTAATAGTTTGGCCGGGTTTGAATTCTAGGATCGTGCTTGATGAGAAATTTGGTTTTTATTGAATGTTGAGGATGGTATATTTACGGAAGGAAGTTTCGAAATTTCGGTGTGCCAAGCGTTTCCTTAAGATTCTAACTCTAAGAATCCTAATAAGAGTTTTGGTAAGTACATGACCAATTGCGATTTTGACGAGATTGTGACGTGAATTGGAATAGCAAAAGGAGTGGAAAGAGGTATGTAGGTTTCCCTTCTTTCTTGGCATGTCTTAGATATAATAAGTTGGGTACGAGCCTCGGGGACAATCCCTCTCCTAGAAATCCGCACCTGAAAAGTTTTACTATTTTCCTTCAAGAATTGAACTACAAAGTGTGCAAAATGTTGGAAAGAAATGTCCAAACATCCTAGAACTTGCAAGGATAAGACCCGATTATCTTAAATCATTGTAAATAACGTCATGACACGTGACATATGTAAGTTATACGCTATCTCACTCGGCCCGATGTGGGCCTTGTTCTCGAGAATTTTCCTATCACCCGCTTGACTTGTTTTGGAGTAGAATCCCAAGGAAATCTTCGACCCTTGTCCCGATTGACGAACGATAAAGATATCATCCTAGTGCAAATGTATCCATGATAAAGGTGATCTTATAGCGATAACGACGAAGCGAAAGATGTGTGTGACTACGTTAGATACGTAGATGATATATGTATATATATGATAACGAAGCGGAGCGCTATATAGACGCCGGTGAATATATATATATGATATAAGTATGCGGATATGACAAAAAGAATCAGAGCGCTATAGACGCTGATATATGTATATGATATGAGTATATGTACATGATGAAAGAGCCAGGGCGCTATAGACGCCGATATTTATACATGAAATATGCATATATTTACGGGGGAATTTGGAGATAAGGGCGGAGCGTTATATACGCATATCCACGATCGCCGGCATTACATGACATGATATCGTCCGGACGCGGGATGCCGGACGCGGGATGTGTATAAGAAGGGTTAAATGGATCGGTCGCCGACGCCTCGGCAATACGATATGTTCTATTTTTATGTATATATATATATATATACGAGTAAGATTCTTAAAGGAAAGAAAGCAACGGCATTTGCCCAAGGGCACTTATATGTACGGAGGTCATGTTTTATCCCAGGACATGTGTTGTAATTCTTTTATGCCATTATACATGATTTATGTTTTTCACATATTACTATTCATGCCTTACATACTGTACACTATTCGTATCGACGTCCCTTCTTGTGGACGCTACGTTTCATGCCTCGCGTGTGGGCGGACAGGCGGATTTGATCCTTGAGCCTCTACCAGCCGCACTTCTGACAGCGCTCCGGTTGTTCCGGAGCCTCACTTCCGTGGTACTCTCTTGTGTATATATTTTCGGCACGACGGTACTCGGCCCTTCCTATGTATAAGTGTACTATGTCTAGAGGCTCGTAGACGATTTGTATAGTCGATTATGTACGGATTAAATATGTGGTATTTTTGGCATTTTAATGCTATTGTATGAAGCGATAGTGAAGATAATTAGTCCTATGTTCATAATAGCCCTTGCTAATGTTAATGTTCGGTTCAAAAAAAAATACGGCACTGCTCATACGGCTTGCTAAGAGGTACGGAGTAAAAATGATAGGTAAGGGTGCTCGGTACAAGTATCGGGTACTCGTACGGCCACCACTGCACGGGTCGTGACGGAAGCTGCCCGACCATGTAGGTGTGGTGTGACAATCAATAATATTGCCCGCGTCCGGCCTCCGCGCGTCCGGGGTACCATCTCATGCCGTCCTAGGCGCCGCCCATGCCATTTGGCCATGGTGTACATGCCCGGCCGTATAGGCGCGGTGTGATATCATCATATACTCATTACTACATGCTCATTATATTCATATAATGCATTTATCATAACTCATCATAACATGCTTATCATAATATGCTTATAGCAATACATACATTAGAGACTCATAGATAATCATACTTCGTATCGGGGTGACATAAGGTCGTGGACCCCCGATTTCATTTGAGCATTCATAAGTATTCTTCCTCACCTGGAAGAACAAGCATAAGGTGAGTGGACATAATGATCAACATCAATGGCTATGGATAGCTTCATTAGCTTAATAGAACATCATATCATAGCCTATGACATCTAGACTTAGCTTGTCATTATCGTTATCATAGTCGTAACATATCTTTGATCTCGCGGGCTATTCGTGCATAATGGCTCGTAGCCTTCTTGAAGATAGGACATTTGTAATTAAAGAGGAAATTCATGCCATAGGACTCATGCCTTAGAAGGAAGGGATTAGCCTCACATACCTTTGTCGTTTATTCTATCGCTTGCTCGTTCTCTCCTCTTTAATGCGCTCGTTAATACCTTCAAGATAATTCGTATCGACATAAGCTATATCGTCACATAAACATACTCATTAAAGCTATAGAAATTTGGGCAGCATTTCCTTTGTTTATACTACTTTCCGCCATATTCCATATCAACTCCCACATTCATAACTGTCACGACCCAACCCCGTAGGCCGTGACTAGTGCCCGAGTTGGGCACCCAAACACATTCATCAAACTCGAATCACATACAGATGGCTTATGCGCATACAAATATCAGACGCTATCTCAAATTATCTCAAACTGTCTCAAACACATCTCAAACACAAACATATATATATCAAGCCAGCAAGGCTATCAAATGGCGCAATGCACCCAAATCATATACAAATGCAAAAGCCGATTAATTTCGCTTGACTAACGGGATATTTAAAACATATATATCATACAAACACATACAGACAGATAGGCACAACCCACATACGTCCACGCACTTCTAAAGACAAATAGAATCATATAATGAGACGGGGCCCGCCGTACCCCCCCGAACAAAGACATACATATGCAACGAACAAAATTGGAAAATTTTTGGGCCCGAAATGGGGAGCACCCCAACAACCCAAAAAAAGGGTTCCAGGGGCGGATCCCCCAATGCAAGGCTTAACCGCGGCAAACCGCCCCCAAAAGGGAAAGGGGGCCGCCGAAATATTCCGAGGCGGGCGAAATATAGTAAACAAATCAATCATAATCGAACAAGGCCAAAAAAAACCAACCCAAAATACCAAAATTTTATTTTAAAATACAAATCATGCATAGGGCTCAAAAAAAGTGGCCCCCCCATGGAAGCGCCAAAACAAAAAAACCCCCTTGAAGGTTCAAATCTTCATATCCCGCTCACACATCATAACACGAAGCATAACACCAAATATAAAGAAACCGGCTACTCTAGCTTAGGCTCGTGAACCATAAAATAGCATAACACGTGAGTATAACAAAGTGTGCACGACAATGAGAACCGGCCCGCGACTCGTAGCGAAAGATACCGTAACGCACGGCGAGTCGTGAGTAACCATATGTATAAAATCATTATCATAGACTCGAAAGATAAGTAAAATGACCATACTTGAAAATCGGGATAATAGCCATACCAAATTCTTTGAAAAGTCATCAAGATTACAAAAAGAAGAGTCGCGGAACCCACGGACGGGTGTTGACCCGAGCCGGGCCCACCTATGGAAAACATACTCATCATACGCCATACAATCTCCTACGAACATATCGAGTAACTGAGCCTTTCTCATGAGTTACGGTCGTTCGTGGTTATTTTAACCTCTTTAAAAACAAACTTTTTATGCAACATTTGGAAATCAAATATTCCAAAGACATAAGAGACGATATTTCATCATATCAAGCATATGAATTCCAAGAAACAAATAAGAGTCATAAACATGCTCGGATTGCGAGAATAGAATTTCCTCGAGCTCGTGTCATAGCCTCATTTGTAACTAAGGCATGCCAAAAGAAGGAAGGGTTGAGCTTTACATACCTGGCCCCGCTCTCAAAGCTAATCCAAACTCAAGCTAATCAACTTTACGTCTCGGATATTCCAAGATCTACACAACGTCAACGGATATCAAATATTAACTATAGCCATTTAGGCATTTAATTCCAAACTAGCACTTAATTCTTACGTAAATTTGGGCGGCATTTCAGAATAGACCAACCCCGAGAATTTAACTCTACCAAATCAACAACAACAACACCAACAACCAACCTAGCAACATCAATAATCAATTCAAAATGAATTCTAGCATTAAATACCCTTTCTACATAATCCAACAACATTCATTACATTCAATTCAACGGCTTACATTTAAGCCGACATCAACGCTCATACATTCAAATACTAACCCGAACCCATACCAACAATATTCAAGGACATTTTAAACAATTCATACAATATTTCCAAAAATCCAACAAATGCTCCAATTTACCTGAAAACAAATTCCCCAAACCCGAGAACACATCCATAACACATCCCTCACTTCCAAATCATGATTCGCAATCCACACTCTAACAATGTCATTCTATAAATATAAAAATTACATCAAATGCACAATAACCTCCAAATCAGCCCGCAACACTTGCATCATAAATTCAATCATTAAACTCTTATCACAACATTAGAATCTACAACGACAACATTCAAAATTCCTAATAGAATTAATCCATTCTCATTCACACAACATGGCCCTATATTCGGCCAACACTACACACACATATCTTGATATTCTCATCCATCTCTTCACTCTACAACAATTAAAACACGCTAGCTAGAATTTAATTCATTACTTCTACACAACACACACACACACACGGCCATACATCACACACTTGCTTCACTCTCAGCAATATGCTATATTTCCTTATGATTTTCATCCATTTTGGCATACTACAACATGCATACACCATTCATAACACATAAAACAAGATTAAATCTTACCTTTCTTCTTCAACTTCACAACTAGGCTAGGTTTGCGATTGACGAAACGGATGATTTGTTCGCTCCAACAACACTCCTACGTTAACTAGGGACCTCGATTAGTGGATTTGCTTGAAGGAAATATTTTTGAGATGGCTAAATTTGGACTTCAAATTATTTTTTTGGCCGAATGGTTGTTGTGGTTGTTCTTCAACTTCTTGATTTTTTTTTCAGTATTGAATGGGAAATATGACTACTTTAGTCATATTTTGTGCTCATCATATGAGTTGAACAAGTGTCCTGTCCACACATGTGTTGGACCAATTAAATTTGTCCACAAAATGTGTGGGACCATTTCTACACCACACGGCCAACATGTCCTATTTTGCATGATTTCCAACTTTCAATTATTCCACTTTTGGTCCCAAATTTTCCTAAATATTTCATGCCAAACAACTTATGTCTTAAAATAAAATCGAAGGTCAAAAGTCCCGACTTTGTATCCCGGAATGGTTTGTCCCTAACTTTTCATAGTTAAACCGGATTGCCCCAACGTACAAAATACGGGATATAACAACAACGACAACCACAATATCACTAACAACAATCGTCATTCATTCATATGATTCGCATTTCACAATTCCATCTCAATTCTCCAGAATCATGACTAAAAGTCCATCGTCATATTCTTTCATATCCAATACTTATTTCATGTTCTAAATATCATTTATAATGTATTCACAACATCAACATATTCATTTCCATGATTCAATCCAACTACTATTCAATAATGACACTATTTACACATTTGATGACCCATTTGTTGTACTTCTACAATCCATGTGTTTCAACCTATAAATACTTCAAACAACATGTAAAGATCATGAAGCTTACCTTAGATGATGGAGGAATAAGCTTAGAATGGTGATTCACCCTTAGCACCAAAGCCCTACTTTATCTCTCTTGGGATTTCTTGACTTGGATGACTTTTAATGGGTTTCCTTCACTTGATTCACCTTAATTCTTGATATTGATCTTTGATTTCTCTTGTTTTCTTATGGATGAAGTGGATGGAATATTCTAGAGAGATCTTGAAGTGTAGAGGTGAAGTGCGAAATGAAAATGAAATAAAAAGGGTCCCTTATATTAAAATCCATTTATTTCGACTAAGATATACGGACCAACATACGGTCCGTATGTTTTATACGGTCCGTATGTCTGGCTGTATATCTTGGTCCAAGAAGTATGCTCTCTTGAATGAATCTACGGTTGGACATACGGTCCATACATTTTATAATGCCGCATGTCCGGCCATAGGTTGGTCCAGGTTCTCCAAAATCGTTTCGTCGACTCGCTTGATCTCCGATCCTTGTGGAACCTTCTTAACACTTGTTCCTTACTTCAACACCATTCTAAGGGATGTTATACCTTCCTTAGGGCATCATTCATACACCATTGGTTCAACACTCGTAATTCCTATCTCTGCTACTCAACACATGACTTGCTTTCCTTAACAACTTTCTTTCCTTAACTCAGATGTCCTGGAAATCTTTAATTAGATCGTCAAATACTATTTCTTACTTGTCCAAACCTCGTATACATCATACCTCTCGCCGTTCATTCACCGTACGCTAACAGGAAATTTTTCGAGGTGTAACATTCTTTCCCCTTTGGAACATTCGTCCTCGAATGTTAAGTCGTCTAGATTCTAGGAAAAATTTCGCTGCACTTCTATAATATGACACTACCGTCCTGTCATAACAACCCATAATACCATCATTTCACAGGCCACAACATAATAGCAATATAAACCGGCCACACGCGACCCATATACATACAAATAAAGCATACATACCTTATCATCTCGGGCGTTTCGTCATAGCTTTTCCTGGGGCTGAAATAAATGCGGATATGCGGATTTCATCTTCTTCCGCTTCCCAAGTCATCTCTTCCCGATTGTTATTTCACCATAAGACTTTCATCGAAGCATTTCCTTGTTCCGAAGTCTTCGTACTTCTACTGCTAAAATGGCAAGGCAACCTTCGTAAGCTAACTTTTCCGTGATCCCAACATCATCTATTGACACGATCTTTGTGGGATCTCCCACACATTTACGTCATCGAAACATGAAATTTTGGATGAACTAATTCAAACTCAAAAGGGAACTCAATTCTCGCTACTTGACCCCCTTCGGATGATTTTTGGGGGAG
>NW_026718196.1:0-31886 GCF_029784015.1 Lycium ferocissimum
TATTCGTGACTATGCGTTGCCGGGCTTCGATTAGTACTTCGTAGCTTGAAATTTCACTCAAAATCCTCAATTTTAGGTGGCATGAGAGGCCCTTTTGATGGCTGAATTTTCTGGAAATATTGGGAACTTTTGTGCTGAAAAAATGAGATTTTTGTCCCTTAAAACGGAATGTGAAGTCGGTTTTTCCGTAGCTACCGTCTTGTGGCGGTACCGCGGGAATGTTGTTTCGCGTCGACGAGTTCCGCCTTGTAACGACTATAATTCTCTACTCCGATGTCCTATCAATGAACGGTTTGTTGCATTACCAACTAGACTCGACGAACTTCATTTTAGGATTTTGAAACACCTTAAAACTCCACATATACTATGAGATATGTGCCTCCAAAGTTGACTAAAATCCGTCCCGCGTTTCTCAAATTTTCGTTGAACTTATTTTCTTCAATTTGCTCAATCCCGAAATTTTCCAAATTCTCCATACATGATATTTATCACTTATTATACTAATAATGGCCATGTTCCCGTGTTTCAAAATATTCTTTCCCGATTACGACTTAAAGATCGTAATTCACCCTTTTTCTTCGTTGTTACGTACTCTCCATGGCTTGTGCCTTTCAAAACATCCCATTACTACGATGAGGTACATGTCAAACTCATGCTCTGAAAACGCGGGGTATAACACAAACGACTCTACTGTCAATTCCTTCGCCACTATTCCAGTATAGCATCGTTATCCTTCACAATATTCCTTAACTTATTTGCTCTCAATGTCATGTTGTTCAAGGTCTTCACGAATGATTTTTAGTACAGTCTCATATATCCACTCAATTCTTGTTCATTTATTGTTATATCCCGCATTTTCGTACATTGGGACAATCCGGATTGACTATGATAGGTTAGAGACAAAATCATTCCGGGATACAATGTCGAGACTTTTGACCTTCGATTTCGTTTTGAACACAAGTTGTTCATGAATTTGTTGGCATGAAATATTTAGGAAAATTTGGGACCAAAAGTGGAATATTTGGAAGTTTGAAATTCATGAAAATTGGCCATGTTGGCCATGTGGCTTAATTGGTCACACACTTTGTGGACAATTTTAATTGGTCCAACACAGTTGTGTGTGTGGACACTTGTGCAATTTGAGTGGAAGCTTAAAAGATGATCACTAAGTCATCTCTCTCATTTCTACCCTTAGAAAAAAAACAAGAAGTTGAAGAACATCACCAAAGGCTCTCGGCCAAAAGCTAGAAAAATCAAGTCCAAATTAAGCCATCCCAAAAATATTTCTTTGATGCAAATCCACTAATTGGAGGTCCCTAAGTAACGTGGAAGTGTTGTTTGGGTCATCAAACCATCCGTTGTGTAGATCGCAAACCCTAGCCTATTTGTGAAGTTGAAGAAGAAAGGTAAGATTTGATCTTGTTTTATGTGTTATGGATGGTGTATGCATGTTGTAGTATGCTAAAATGGATGAAATTCATTAAATATAGTATGTTGGAGTTGAGCGTGTAGGGTGTGTATGATCGTGTAGGTGTGTGTGTTGTGTTGAGATGGTGAATTGATTTTATGTAGCATGTTTAGTTGTGTAGTGTGAAGAAATGAATGAGAATCATCATATATGTGTATGTAGTGTTGGCAGAAAATGGGCCATATTATGTGACAAGGAATGGATTAATATCGCTTAGTGTTTTAGTTGTTGTTGTTATGAATTCCATGATGAGAATGAAAGTTTAATGACTCAAATTGATGTTGTAATTGTTGCGGACTGATTTGGAGGTTATTGTACATTTGATGTAACTTGTATAATTATGAGAATGACATTTTTAGAATGTGAATTGTTGGTGCAAATCATGATTTGAAAATGAGGAGTGTGTTATAGTGAGGTTCTCGGGTTTGGGGACTGTTTTCGGGTAAATTGGAGCAATTGTTGGATTGTTGGAAATATTGTATGAATTGTTTAAGATGTTCTTGAATGTTGTTGGTATGGGTTCGGGTTAGTATTGGAATGTATGAGCGTTGATGTTGGCTTGAATGTAAGCCGTTGAATTGAATATATTGAAAGTTGTGGAATGATGTAAAAGAGAGTTACTAATGTTATGTTGCCTTTCGGATTGCTTATTGATGTTTCTAGGTTGGTTGTTGTTGTTGTTGTTGTTGATTTGGCCGAGTTAAATTCTCGGGGTTGGCCTATTTTTGGGGAAATCTTCGCCCAAATTTACTCGTAGAATTAAGGGCTAATTTGGAATTAAATGCCCAAATGTCTATAGCTAATGTTTGGCATATTATGAATTGTTTGTAGACCTTGGGCAGCCCGAGACGTAGGTTGGAATTGACTTGAGTTTGGATTAGCGTTGAGAGCGATCAAGGTATGTAAAGCGCAACCCTTCCTTCTTTTGGCATGCCTTAGTTGTAAATAGGCTATGATACGAGCCTCGAGGAAACTCTACTCTGGCGATCCGACCATGTCTGTGATTATTATTTGTTTCTTGGTCTTCGTATGCATGATATGATGAAATATTGGCCCCTGTGTCTTTTTTATGACTAGGTTTCACAAGTTGCATAAAAGTTTGGTTTTTAAAAGAGTTTTGTTCCTAAATGATTCCGAAAACTACGAAAGTCCGTAACTTTCACAGACAGAACCGGATCGCTTCGATATGCTCAAAAATGATTCCATGACGTATGACGACTATGTTTTCCATAGGCGGGCCCAACTTGGGTCGACACCCGTCTGTGGGTCCCGCGACTTCCCTTTATGTACTTCTGACGACTTTTGAAAGAATATGATATGATTATGATCCCGATTTCAAGTACGATCAGTTTACTTACCTTTTGAGGTTATGATAATGATCTTATGCATATGATTTTGATGCATAGCTATGGTTTGAAGTTCGGTTAATATGTTCCGAGTGGTATTCGAAAGAAAATTCGATTTGACTATTGTCTTGGTTTTGGAAATAATAGTTCGCTTCGACAATTTTATTGAGTCTGTAATGACGACTATGTTTTTGATTTCCACAAGCTATGTCATATGATCTTGACACGTACCTACAATTTCTAAAGTGCTACTTGATATGTTCTCGAAGGATTTTCGGAAGGAACTTGACTTGGATTGTTATTTAGCTTTTAAATGAGAGTTCGTTTGATTATGTTGTTGAGTACGTGATGATGATTTGTGTATATGGTTTCTCACTACTGCGCTCGTGCGAGCTATTATGATCCCTTTCACTTTGCGTCCCGGCCAGGCATGTATTCGTGCACGATTCTACAGTATGATTCACCGCGCCACTCACTAGAGGGCCGGGGCATGTTATATGATATGATAATGATATGATGATATGGGGAGGTGGCCAGGATGGCATATGATGACTTCATTCACCGCGTCCCTCACTAGAGGGCTGGGGCACGTTATATGTATATGATATGATGATTTTACTTACCGCGTCCCTCATTAAAGGGCCGGGGCACGTTATATGTATATGTATCGATGGTTTTACCTACCGCGCCCTCACTAGAGGGCGGGGCACGTTATATTTATACATGTGTACGAGATGATTTTCTGACTCTGTTTCTCAGTCCCATGATGAGCTGAATATGAAATAGATACGTATGATTTATATTTCAAAGGCAAGTGTTATGATTTTCTGGTTATTGTGCTACTTTTTGCCTCCTTGTTTCAGTACGGTTCTGTTTACGATATTCCATGCTTTACATGCTCAGTACATATTCCGTACTGACCCCCCTTTCTTCGGGGGCTGCGTTTCATGCCCGCAGGTACAGATTTTGGTGATCCACCGGCGTAGGATTTCCATTTTGCTTTTCGGAGTGCTCCCTTTGTTCTGGAGCCAGTATTTTGGGTATATACTCTTCCGATGTATATGATTATGTTTATTCGAGAATACGGCGGGGCCACTGTCCGTCATCCGATTACGTTGTTCCGTATTAGAGGTCCGTAGACATAGATGTGGGTTATGTACGGTTTTGTTCGGATGCGTTGAGCAAGTTGTGTTTGGGCGGCCCGTCCGTCGTAGCGGCCTTGTCGGTACGCGTGTATGTATCTTTGCTATGTTATGTATATTATGATAGCCTTTACCGTCTTCGGTGCGGTATATGTTTGTATGCGTTAGTTTGGAGCCACGTACGTGTGATTTATGTACGAGTCGTTTGTATGCCGAATTTGGTTAGTGAGCGCGTATGGGTGCCCAGCTCGGGCACTAGTCACGGCCTACGGGGTTGGGTCGTGACATTTATTTACCAGCTATTAGACTCATTTCTGCCTAACTCTCACTTTTGTTTTAGAGTCTATATCTGTCGCATCTGAGGATTCATCGTTTCAATCCCTACATTTGTATTCTCCTTACTCGCTTCCCCCCTTAAGGGTCTTACTCATCTCCGTTACCTCACTTTCAATCTCGAATTCATATATCCCTTTCGTCAATTCCCTTATCATACTGCATCATATTAATGTCATTTCCCATAATTTATTGCTATGGTCATTCAAGTGTGAAGTCTTAACATACTCATCTTGTAGTTTTGTGATCAAGTAATACAACCAACATAGCAATCCAAACAAAGATGTATTTTACTTAGCCCAACCATTAGTTATGAGTCTATGTCTACATCCGCTCCAATTAACAACTTCTGTCCCATAGGAATGCTCGAAATAGTAGTATGTCTAGCTGTCCGTACTATCCATGTAATGTCACTTATCCCATTCTTCGATACTCGGAGTTCACTTATAGCGTCATCCTTCCTTTTTTTTTTCCCATCTCAAGTTATTCCTCTCTTTCCCGTAATCGACTTATAGCAACCGTAAATGCATTTTCCTTAAACCCGCCATCTTTGTCTTCAAGGATTTAAGTCTCATGCGCAACTAATACCCTTTATGCCTCATAATCTTTTACCCTTGCTTTATCACTTTATCATCGTACGGTAAACTCATAACTCATGGCCACATTTTTCTTTCCAACTTATTCATTTATATACTTTACTCATTCTGTCTTGGTATAGGATATTCGTAGGAGGTGCATCTTCCTTTTTTTTTTTCATGATACGGCTACTTCTCAAGCGCTCATACTTCGCATATTTCCTTTTCTTTCCATACCCATAATTATTCCTTTACATTCTTTCCTCCTCAATTTATCTTATTACCTCCCGTTTTATAATTAATCATTTATTCCTTGCACAAGGAACCCTATTCTTAACTCAGTACCGCCTAGTCCTTTAGAATATATTACTCCTATACAATCCATCCTTCACTTCCAAAGCTTATTCTGTTCATTCTGGTCATCCCCTCTCATCCTTATTATGCTGATCTTTTTCCTAACAATCGTTCTATTCCGTTATTCATCTTTTCGTAGTCCTGGTCTTTTACATCCAACCAAAGATATCACTCGTGATCTCGATTATACAAATCACAAACTGTTACTACTTTGCCATATCACTTTTTGATGATTTCTTTTCCAAGTTGACTTCCTTTTTCTTTTTGCTTTCCATTATTTCTGTCATGGAGAAACCTCTATAATAGACTTTCCCCTAACAAGGTCTTATAAGCTTTCTTATCTACTGCCCCATGGCTCGTTCTTTATTCATATAGAGCATGGCACATCTTTAGTCGTTTCCTCGCTATACTTTACATACTTTGTATTACCGTTCTTGCTACGGTCTCATTATATCCTGATCATAATCAACTCTATAGAGTGCCACTTCTTGATCTCATTCACAAGCCTGCCCATAAAATAGAATAAACCTCATGAAATAAGCATACTTAACATGTTACTCTTTCTGATCAGCCCTATTACACTTACCACATAAGTTGTCTTAATAAGCATACTTAACATGTTACTCTTTCTGATCAGCTCTATTACACTTACCACATAAGTTGTCTTACCAATGTATTCACATTCGTTATAACCCTTCGTATTTTGTACCTCTGTCTCAGTCATGCTGTTACTTTATGTGCTAATAGGCTTGTCATATTTTACTTATGCTTATCCATCCCATCAATACTTCAATATTGCACTCTATTGGAGTTACCCTTTCTCTTCTATGTCATGCTTTAGTACTACCTGTCTCCCTAATTTACTCTAGCATTTCTCTTTACCATATCAATGTCGATCTTATAGTTACCGTTACTATCAATTCAACAACATTTAACTCATCTCTTGTAGTTGTCAACGATACTCCGAACTTAATCCTGTCCTGCCATTACTTTTTACACAACATCCTTTCCCGTTAGGACATATTACAAGCTTCTATCTTATCTTCTTTAAATTCTAGGAAAAATTTCGGCAGAGTTTCCTCTATATTTCTTACTATCCAAAACCTGCACGCAGCAAATACCAACAATGCCTCACAGGGCTAATATATACACAACATATCTCAGCCACACAGGGCTCCCAATTTTAAGTAAAAGTACAAAGATGTCAAAACTTACCTCATATATCACACCTCGAGATGTACCTGATCCTTTAGCGATCTGCCCCGTTATACCTTCCCATTTACTTTCCCTTTTATTCTTCAGCTTTACATTTCAATCATACCTCAATATTCTTACCTTACCCGACATATATCTTTCGTACCGTTGCTTACTTTTGTACTGATTCATTCAATTTGTTTATTTCACAAACTTATAACTGAACTTTATCATCAAGAGATACATTTAATCAATTCCTCTGTTGTACCTTACACTGACTTACCTCTATGACAACCAATCCATTATCATATAAATACATATTCGGATAACGTAGCCTCAACGAAGTGACTTACCTCTGTAACTTCCAATATCATCAGTCACTTTCTTCTGTCGATACCGTTCTTCTGCTGAAATCAAGGGTTAGTATAAGGAATCTCATTTCCTATAGCTTGGCTCTATCGCACGATCTTAGATATGAAAGAAGAGTAACCATCCTAAATGCCCTGTAGCCTCCTGTTTATAAATGTGGCGCGCAACACACCATAAACAAGACTCTACTAGACATGACTTTGCAGACAACCCCTAGGACGAACTGCTCTGATACCACTTTGTCACACCCCAATTCCGATAGGGCATGATGGGCACCCAACTCTTAATTAGAGCTGAGCGAACCCTCTGGCATTCACATAATGAAACTGGACATATAAAAAAAAATTCGAAAGTATAATAAATTACTTTCCGTCAAACCATAGAAATTTGTGAACGATACTCAATTAATCAAAAATCGATTAAGTCAAGCTGACATATCGGCCTACATGGTCGCTTTACTCAATGCATGACATCTTAACATACTACCTACAGGACACTGTCTGCAAAGTCTCTAAGAGTAAACACTTGAATCATATGAATCGGGACAGGGCCCCAACATACCGGTACACACACATGATAACTATAATGACTCGGCACTGCTCCAGGAAGAAAATGGAGTTTGCTAATCCCAGCTGATAGCCAATCATCCTAGCCGAATACTTTTACCTGCAAAATAATATGGGACTGTGTGGCATGAACACAGCGCCCCCAGGCAAAGGGACATCAGTGCGAACAATGTACCGAGTATGTAAGGCAGCAGTAATCATAAAGAAAGAGATATAAGCTATAATGGAAGTATGAGAAACCACCTGTAATATGAATAGCCCCGAAGGCAGAGAATAACCATGTAAGTATCCCCAAAGGCAATGACTAAAAATGTAAATATATGCCATACCCGGCCCTTTAGTAAGGGACTCGGTGAAATATAAATATATACCGTACCCGGCACTCTAGTGAGGGACTCGGTAAAGTAATCATATATATACCGTACCCGACCTACTAGTGAGGGACTCGGTAAAATAATCATATATATACACCCGGCCCTCTAGTGAGGGTCTCGGTGAACAATGCAATGAAACTGTGCACGAATACATACCCGGCCCGGGACTCGGTGAATGATATATTAACGACATGCACGAGTAGAATATCATGAGCAACCATATGCAAACTAAATCATCATCTGGGACTCAATAGAATAATTAGAATGAACCGACACTTAAGAATCAAAAAGACAACGCCATGTCAAGTACAGGGCGAGAACTATAATTCATTGGAGTCATGTATATTCATCGTTTGCTCGTTTATGTAATTCATGCCAAAAAGAAAGAGGGGATAGCCTTAACATACATATAGAGGAAAATTAATGCAAGTGAGACTCATAAGATTATTTCTGGAACTTTTTGAATAACCTGGAAGCATAACACCCTCGAATGTCACTATGGATTATAATATCAAAATAGGACTTTAGGAATCATAGACACGTATCAGGACATAATAAAATAGCTTCTGGAAATCAAGAACATTAGCCATTCTAGTATTTAAGAATAGAAGCTTCTTTGGAGTTTATACGTTCGTCGTTCGTTTGTCCCATATAGACCATGCCAAAAGAAGAAAAGGGAATAGCCTTAACATACCTTATCCGCTCCAAGCTAACCACAAATCAGATCCCTAAGCTTCCCAATCTACAAAAACATTATTGATATCAAGTATTAACTATAGCGCGCTCAAAATCCAAAGCCTAAGCTAGCACGTTACTTAACAAAATTCGGCAAAAGATTTTCCACACAAAACTTAACAATCCTCGAGATTCCAATTTAGCCAAAACATCAATCAAAATACCAACAACAAAAATACCAACAATTTCATATCAAACTAGAATTAAATCCATTCTTAAATCACTTCCAAAACAACCCAATATACATTCGTATACCAATGCTTGTATACACTTCTTTATTTTCGTATATACATAGTATAACGGCAACAAAAATAACAACCACTAAAACTACAACCAATCCCCATGATATTCTAGCCCACAAAGTAACTCATAACAATCACCAAATATCCCACACAATAACAATAACAATTTATCCGATTTCCCGCAATTAATTTCGTAGTTCCCATCTCACAATTTAACTATGACCTGGACGAATTTAAATATATCTAGTAGAGGAGAATTCTTACCTCATATGCTAAGAACTCCTCTTCTTCCACCTTATTTTACTTTAAACAAATCTCCGATTTGCTATCATCCGGAGGAAATCGACGCAGGTATGCCTCTGTGTCGTCCTTCGCGTTTTTGCTTCAACATAAGAGGATATATCTACCTCCAACGTTTCTGCTCCTATTTTTTTTCTCAAGGGGACTCTTCCTAATTTAATTTGAGAAGAAGGAAAATACATATTTTTCCATACTAGCTCATCATTTGCTGGTCATAGGAATATTTACATATACATTCTCAAGAGGTAAGTATATTCATCAATGGTATGACAATAGTTGTAAAATATTAGTGGACCGTGGGGTCTACCCCCCCTTTGCCATTACTCTAAAGAAATAATGTTTGGTCCTACATGTGTCACCATTAGCTACACTTAAGAGTAAATAGTCACTTGGTCCTATTTTACCATAGTGGCACGTGGATTACATATTCCTTAATAAAAATTATCCATTAATCAATATATTTACTTCCACTAGACGTCCCCCTTAATCAATTATGCACAAAATTAATTCTTTGATCACAATTCACTTAAATAGTAATCATTTTTAATACACTCCATATTCATTGTCATGATCATGTGACATAGCAGTAGTCCATAGCCCCTTTTGGTACACACAAAATATTATTTCCAATCACCGTCATTCCACTTTCGAGTCCTAAATAATTTCGGGACGTCATTCCTTTTACACATTGATCTCTTGATTCCCATACTTGAATATGACTAAATCCTTGAGGCTCGGATAAATTTGCTCATGTTGGACGGTCAAATTTTCTAGTCCAAAATGCAGGATATTATAGCTTGGACCGTATTTCATTCAAATAAATTTCAAACCTCAGCGAAACTTATTTTCTTCGATTTGATTAACTTCTAATATTTACAACACATCGGTACCATCACTCAAACCACCTATAAGCTTGGGGAATAACCTCATTTCAGTAACTAATGTTATTTAACTCGCACGCTTTCCAACGCATGAAAACACGGGATGTAACAGAATAAAAACTGTATAAAGGATGGGACAGGGCCCCGTCATACCCATGTGCATGTACATCTCAAAAGGCTAGCATACCAAAACAAACTGCAGCTCCGGATCAATGGAGCGCACTGACCACTGTTGGATAGAAGTTCTACTAAGCTGGACCACCTATCGGTCTACCTGAACTTGCGGGTATGAACGCAGCCCCCCAGAGCGACGGGGAGTCAGTACGGATAATGTACCGAGTATGAAAGGAATAAGAACAACATGTATATATAAGAGTCATGAATAAGATCTGAACTCATAGGCTGAAATGAGTATCTGCATGTACTTGTATGAACTAGTATATGTATGTATCGGCATAAAACTCGTATAACATTTAATGCCTTTGTGGGCGCATAATATGCATGCCCATGCCTATCAATGTAGGTCATACATACATATATATATATATATATATATATATATATATATGCTTATATAATGCTTGTCAAGCCTCTATGGCATCCCATCATATCATATCGGCCTCTCTGCGACCATCATCATATACATCACTGCGGTACGTGCAGCCCGATCCTTATATCATCATCATGGTGCACCAACTGATCAGGTGGTAATGCGTATATAACACATATCTATTTCCCCATACCCTATATACATATAATACTTGCGTATATAACGCCTTCTGGTCACGGGTCAATATGCATATATATGAATGAATGTAGTGCGTGAGTAAACTGGCTACATAAAATAGAGCGGACCCATGAACAGAAGGAACAATCATTAACGGGGTACATGAACATCAAAGACTGAAGTACTCCTAATACTTCTAAGAGTAGAGTAATATGAAAGCTCACTTACTCGTTGTTGGTTCATATCATAAGGTCATACCAAAAGAAAGAAGGGATAGCCTTAACAAACCTTGAAGTATATCAAATCGTCCAACTTTTACCTCTCGAACTTGTAAGTCTACAATTAAGATAACATAGGCCTTAATTAGACTATTTACCTTGCTTTCTAACCATCTTTAGATACATATAGAGCTTAACGAACTGTCGACAATAATTTCCTTGTAAGCTCAACAACTCTTCGACTTCCCATTCGATCCAACATCAACCACAATACCCACAAGAACAATGACAACACTTATCTATTAAAATATACTTAAATCAATTCCCAATCATCTCTTAAAAATAGCCCCAAATCACTATCTTACCCTTCATCAACTTACCACTTCCATAAGTATCCTCTCTTCACTTAAAACCACTAAAACTCTTGATAATTAACTTAAATACAAGGGTAGAAATCATTTACATACCTTGAGGGGTCTAAGATTTCAAGGATCAACTTCAACTCCAACTCCCTAAGCTTCATAACTTGAAGAAACCCTAGAAACAACCTTCCTTTCCACAAGCTCGGGCTTACAGGGCTCGGATCTTACCAAATCTCCACTAATAATGATAGAAAATGTTGGGAGTAAATATACTAGGGTTTTACTATGGCTTGGAAGAGATAAAATAAGAATTAAAATCGTGGACCACATATTTATACTTGGAAATAAAAAGTCCCAGCGGTACGGTTCGACGAGCTGGTCGATGACCCGTCGACGTGTCGATGGTCCGTCGACCTACGCCTGCAGATTTTAAGGTTGCGGAACCCTATCGTCGCATCACAACGACGGTCCGTCGACCATGTCGACTGACCGTCGACGATGACTGGTGTCTGCATATTTCTTAGATTCAGCTCAGGTCGCGTCGATTCGATTCATTCAACTTCTAATCCTGTAAATTACCAGGAATACCTGCTGGTACCCTTGTATGTAGGGTAAGACACTTTTCATCTCCAAAACTCAGACACGAGTCTCAATTCCAAAGGCATACCCGGCTATGAAACCATAGGTTCTACTATGACGAGAACGAGAGACGTAACATTCTCCCCTCTTAGGAACATTCATCCTCGAATGTTCAAACAATCATGGGTTATAAAATTTTTGCTAGAGTTTTCCCTGTACATATATCAATTCAACCTGACGCAGCAACCAAAACGATGCCACACAGGGCCACATACTACAACATACAATACCATGGCCTCACACGACCAATCACGAGAACTGAAAATGGAATAATACCTGGTGGTGATGATACCTTAGACTGAACCTCCTGTGCTGCTGGAAACAAATGCGGATACTTAATCTTCATTGCCTCTTTCGCTTCCTAAGTCACCTCCTCAATATTCTTATTTCTCTACAAAACTTTAACTGAAGATACATTCTTGGTTCGTATCGACGAACCTGCCTGTCCAATATAGTCACCGGAACCTCTTCGTAGGATAACTGCTCGGTCACCTGGATATCATCTACTGGTACAACTCTTGAAGGATCTCCGATGCATTTACGAAGCATAGACATATGAAATACCAGATGTACAGACTCTAACTCAGAAGGCAATTTTAGCTCATATGCCACCTTACCCACAGTACGAATGATCTTATATGGCCCAATATATCGAGGGCTCAACTTACCCTTCTTGCCAAACCTCATCACTCCCTTCATAGGCGAAACTTTCAGGAAAACCCAATCACCTATCTCAAACTCTAACTTGCGTCGTCGATTATCCGTATAGGATTTATGTCGACTCTGTGCTATTAGCAATCTTTCTCGGATCATTTTCACCTTATCAACTGCTTGCTGAATTAAGTCTAGGCCTACTGACTGATTCTCCTCAATATCAAACCATCCTATGGGCGATCTACATGTCCACCCATATAAGGCCTCAGAAGGAGCCATCTGAATACTGGAATGATAACTGTTGTTTTATGCAAACTCGATAAGAGGCAAATGATCATCCCAGCTACCTTGGAAGTCAATCACACAAGCTCTCAACATATCCTCAAGTGTCTGTATAGTACGCTCCGCCTGTCCATCTGTCTGCGGATGAAACGCAGTACTAAGACTCACCTGAGTCCCCAATCCATTCTGAAAAGACTTCCAGAAATTGGCTGTGAACTGTGTTCCCCTATCTGAGATAATGGTCGCGGGAACACGATGAAGTAGTACAATCTCTTTAAGGTAAAGCTTCGCATAATCCTCGGCCGCACAAGTAGTCCTGACAGGTAGGAAATGGGCTAACTTTGTAAGCCTATCAACTATGACCCATATCAAATCATACTTCCGCTGAGTACGGGGCAAACCTGCAATAAAATCCATGTTAATTACCTCTAACTTCCATGTCAGAATCTTCATAGCCTGTAATAGACCTCCCGGCTTCTGGTGTTCTATTTTGACCTGCTGATAATTTGGATACTGAGCAACAAATTCTGCTATATCTCTTTTCATACCATCCCACCAATAAACTTCCTTGAGATCATGGTACAACTTTGTTGAGCCTGGATGAATAGAATAGCGAGAATGATGAGATTCCCCCATAACTTGCTAACGAAGTCCTGCAATATTAGGAACACATAATCTATCTCGATATCTGAGCACTCCATCACATGTAATTACAAAGGGTGTCTTTTCTTTCTGAGGTGCTGTATCTCGGTAATGAACTAGGACAGGGTCCTCGTACTGACGTTCTTTTATTTCTCTTTACCAAGGATGACACCACTGTGTCTTAAATAGTAACTCCTGCATCACCTGAATCTATCAATCGAAATTCGAGGCTAGCTAATCGATGAACTTCACGAACCATTTCTCTTTTCCCTGGCGACACATATGACAAGCTACCCATGGATTTACGACTGAGGGCATCGGCTACTACATTAGCTTTCCCGGGATGGTACAGAATATCCACATCATAGTCTTTCAACCACTCTAACCATCGCCTCTGATGCAAATTCAAGTCCTTCTGCTTAAAGATGTACTGGAGGCTCTTATGATCAGTATAGATATCAACATGGACACCGTATAAGTAGTGCCTCCATATTTTCAAAGCATGAATCACTGCCGCTAGCTCAAGATCATGGGTTGGATAATTCTTCTCGTGCTTCTTCAGCTGTCTAGAAGCATAAGCGACAACCTTACCGTGCTGCATCAACACACAGCCCAATCTAATACCTGAAGCATCACAATATACCACATAGCCATCTGCTCCTTCTGGAAGAGTCAAAACAGGTGCTGAAGTCAACTTATCCTTCAACATTTGAAAACTCTGCTCACAAGTATCTGTCCATTGGAACTTAGCTGATTTCTGAGTCAACTTAGTCAATGGGGCTGAAAGAGAGGAAAATCCTTCTACAAACCTTCTATAATATCCTGCCAGGCCCAAGAAACTACGTATCTCTATTGGTGTCGTGGGCCTTGGCCAATTCTTCATAGCCTCAATCTTTTGGGCATCCACTCTAATGCCTTCCTCTGAAATAATGTGACCCAGAAAAAACACAGAGTTGAACCAGAACTCACACTTGGAAAACTTGGCATATAGCTCTCTTTTTCGAAGAACTCCAAGCACTGTTCGTAGATGCTCTGCATGTTCAGCCTCTGACGGTGAATAAACCAGAATATCATCTATAAACACAATCACAAACAAATCTAGGAAGGGTCTGAATACACAATTCATCAAATCCATGAATACGGCTGGGGCATTAGTTAACTCGAACAACATAACACGGAACTCATAGTGGCCATATCTAGTTCGGAATGCCGTCTTTGGAATATCCTCTTCCTTCACCCTAACTTGATGATATCCTAACCTTAGGTCTATCTTCGAGAAGTATTTAGCGCCTTGTAACTGATCAAATAAATCATCAATCATTGGGAGCGGATACTTATTCTTTACAGTCACTTTATTCAATTGCCTACAATTAATACATATTCGCAAAGAGCCATCCTTTTTTCTTACAAATAATACCCGTGCTTCCCCACGGTGATGTGATAGGCCTAATAAAGCCCTTCTCAAGAAAATCTTTCAACTGCTCCTTCAATTTTTTCAACTCCGCAGGTGCTATCCTATAAGGAGGAATAGATATTGGCTTAGTATCTGGCAATAGATCAATAGTAAAATCAATCTCTCTCTCTCTGGGGGGGAATGCCTGGAAGCTCATCTGGAAACACCCCTGGTAACTCATTAACCACAGGAATAGACTAAAGGGTTGGTGACTCTGCTTGCACATCCTGAACCCGAACCAGGTGATAAATGTACCCTTTTTCTGATGATCTTCCTTGCTTTAAGGTAGGAAATAAACCTACCCCTCGGCAAAGCAGCATTGCCCTTCCACTGTAGGACTGGCTCGCTTGGGAACTTAAATCGAACTACCTTTGCTCTGCAATCAACATTGGCATAACAGAAAGCCAACTAATCCATACCCATAATAACATAGAAATCAATCATATCTAACTCAATCAGATCTGCTACGGTACGACGGTTACCAACTATAACAACACAGCCCCTGTATACTCGCTTAGCTATAACTGGATCACCAATTGGCGTAGATATCTCAAAAGGTTTAATCAACTCGGGCTCTATCCCAAACTTGTCGGCAACAAAGGGCGTAACATATGATAAAGTGGAACCTGGGTCAATCAGTGCATACACATCATAGGAGGAGACTGATAATATACCTGTAACAACATCAGGAGATGTCTCATGATCCTGTCTATCGGCTAGTGCATATACGCGGTGCTGAGGACCGCTCGAGCTGGATGCTCCACTCCTCCCTCTACCTCGTCCTATTGGTGTCTGAGAAAATTGCCCTGAAGGGCGCACTGTAGAAGATGAACCAGCTACGGACCCGGTGGGCTGAACCATACTCCTACTCTCTCTCATTGGACACTATCGCACCCTGTGATCTAGCTGGCCACAAGCATAACAACCCTCTGATCCTAGTCAACACTGACCCGCGTGTAACTTGCCACACTGGGCACACCACGGCAAAGGGGGTCTCATCTGGCCTGACTCTAGTTTGTACTGAGAGCCTGCTACTCTAGAACTCTGGCCCGCTCCGAAATAAGAAGACCGATCAAAATTCGGACCTGAAAATCGTGGAGGTACGCTCCCGACCGAATGGAATGGATATTGGGGATACTGCTGTCTCTGTCCTCCCCTAGACTCACCCCCAATATCTAAAGATCTGTCCCTCTTGCCATAGTCTCGGTCACGGTCACGTTCTATCCTCCGTTGAGGCTTGCGGTCCTCCAAATTCTGTGCATATGCCTGTATATGGGAGATATCCATGCCCGACTCACTACTAAAAAAACTGGAATTAGCTACAAAGTTTGTCACTAATACGTCGCTATATTGCTGTATCTAACGTATATATGTCGCTAATCCGTCATTAAATACACACAATAGCGATGGATTTTTTCTTTGTTCGCCCACGAGAATTCGTCCGTCGCTAAATCTATTTTTTTTTTAATAGTGACGTAATGCGAAAACTCGGTCGTACAAAGCATCTATCAAATGCATCCCTAGACCATCCACAAAACGATGAACTCTGTCCTCCATCTCAACCACCATGGCTGGAGCATATCTGGCCATAGAATCAAAATACACACAATACTCCTGGACACTCATACTGCCCTGCTCAATACATAAGAACCTATCTGCACGGGCTCATCAGACCTCTGGTGGTAAATAATGGCGAATAAAAGCATCCGAAAACTCTTGCCAAACCTTTGGAGGGGCATTCTCTCCACAGATAACTCACCAGTCCGATATCAGCAAATATCTGTACTGCAATATCACGAAGCCTATACGAAGCCAACTCCACGGACTCGACCTCATCCGCATGCATAACCCTCAAGGTCCTCTGCATACCATCAATGAAATCCTGGGGGTTCATATTTTGCTTTATCACGAAAAACTCTGGACGATCTAGCCCGAGGAAAGTCTTAACCATCGCACGATCTAAGAGAGAAAAAATGACATCATCCTAAATGTCCTGTAGCCTCATATTTATAAGTGTGGTGCACAACACACCCATAAACAAGACCCTACTAGACACGGTCTGTAGACAACCCTAGAACGAAACCGCTCTGATACCACTTCTGTCACGACCAAAACCGATGAGTCGTGATGAATGTCTGACCTCTAGTGACCAAGCACTCTTATACTCATAGAAGAACATCAAGGGCCCACAAGCGACTTAAACTGATCTCATACTGCCTCATAAATAGGTGACATCATGAACTCTATACAACCTGTATATACATAATCGTGCTGAAAGAACAGTGCAAGCTAGCTAGGCTGCTACATATACTGTACATAAAAGAATAGAAGCCGACAAGGCTACATCATCTGACTAATACATACAACGTTCACTCTGCGGAATAAAATCGTAGTAAAGGACGGGACAGGGCCCCGTCATACCCATGTGCATGTACATCTCAAAAGGCTAGCATACCAAAACAGACTGCAACTCCGAATCAATGGAGCGCACTGACCACTGTTGGATAGAAGTTCTACTAAGTTGGACCACACCGTCGTACCTCGAACTGCGCCGGTATGAACGCGACCCCCCGCAGCAACGGGGAGTCGGTACGGATAATGTACCGAGTATGAAAAGCATAAGAACAACATGTATATATATATATCATGAATAAGATCGAACTCATAAAATGAGTATCCGTACGTACTTGTATGAACTAGTATACGTATGTATCGACGCATAAACCCGTATAACCGACGCGGCCTGCCTCCGCGGGCGCATAATATGCATGCTTATGCCTATCAATGTAGGTCATATATATATATAATGCCTGTCAAGCCTCTAGAGCATCCCATCATATCATATCGGCCTCTCTGCGGCCATCATCATATACATCGCTGCGGTACGTGCAGCCCGATCCTTATATCATCATCATGGTGCACCAACTGATCAGGTGGTAATGCGTATATAACGCCTATCCATTTCCCCATACCCCATATACATATAATACTTGCGTATATAACGCCTTCTGGTCACGGGTCAATATGCATATATATGAATGAATGTAATGCGTGAGTAACTGGATACATAAAGCTGGACACATGAACAGAAGGAACAATCATAAACGGGGTACATGAACATCAAAGACTGAAGTACTCTAATCTTCTAAAGAGTAATATGGAAGCTCGCTTACTCGTTTTTGGTTCATATCATAAGGTCATGCCAAAAGAAAGAAGGGATAGTCTTAAATACCTTGAAGTATATCAAATCATCCAACTTTTACCTCTCGAACTTGTAAGTCTACAATTAAGATAACATGGGCCTTAATTAGACTATTTACCTTGCTTTCTAACCATCTTTAGATACATATAGAGCTTAACGAATTGTAGACAATAATTTCCTTGTAAGCTCAACAACTCTTCGACTTCCCATTCGATCCAATATCAACCACAATACCCACAACAACAATGACAACACTTACATATTAAAATATACTTAAATCCATTCCTAATCATCTCTTAAAAATAACCCCAAATCACTATCTTACCCTTCATCAACTTACCACTACTATAAGTATCCTCTCTTCACTTAAAACCACTAAAACTCTTGATAATTAACTTAAATACAAGGGTACAAATCATTTACATACGTTGAGGGGTCTAAGATTTCAAGGATCAACTTCAACTCTAACTCCCTAAGCTTCACAACTTGAAGAAACCCTAGAAACAACCTTCCTTTCCACAAGCTCGGGCTTACGGGGCTCGGATCTTACCAAATCTCCACTAATAATGATAGAAAATGTTGGGAGCAAATATACTAGGGTTTTTCTCTAGCTTGGAAGAGAGAAAATGAGAATTAAAATCGTGGACCACATATTTATACTTGGAAATAAAAAGTTCCAGCAGTACGGTTCGACGAGCGGATCGACGACTCGTCGTCGTGTCGACGGTTCGTCGACTTGCTCGTCGACCTACGCTTGCAGATTTCAAGGCTGCGGAATCCTGTCGATGCCGCACAACGACGGTCCGTCGACCATATCAACGGCCTGTCGATGATGACTGGTGTTTGCAGATTTCTCAGATTCAGCTCAGGTTGCGTCGATTCTATTCGTTCAACTTCTAATCCTGTAAATTACCAGGAATACCTGCTGGTACCCTTGTACGCAGGGTAAGACACTTTCCATCTGCAAAACTTGGACACAGGTCCCAATTCCAAAGGCATACCCGACTATGAAACCATAGGTTCTACTATGACGAGAACGAGAGGCGTAACACATTCCGAATCGTATCAAAGAGAATGTCTCATTGAAGGACTGAAGCAAACCTCCATGATAACATCTCAGTATGTGTTTATATGATGATGGTATCATAGATGTTTTTTGTAAGGAAAGTGTTTTTTTTTTAATAAATGGACATGATCCTCCATGATACTCTGTCAATATATTATATATATATATATATATATATATATATATATATATATATATATATATATATATATATATATATATATATATATATGGTTTCATAGAGGAGGCGATGAGTGTCTTTGAAGAAATGAAAGAAGTCCTCTGTGATACCATCATGGGATATAAGAGATAGGGCGATACCATGTTAGTATCATAATTTTGGGGGCATCTGGGTAAATAGTCATAGGGACATGAAAGTAGGGGGCATTTTCGGGTAATTATTTTGCCTGCAGTGGGCATTTGTGTTATTTTCCCAACAATTATTTACGACACTAAGAAAGGTCAAGGTGCATTAAGAAGTAGTGCAAGATTTCATTGAAAGAAATAAAAAATAGATTTAATTTGCCTTCAAAATCATTCGAAATATTAGAAATATAGACTTTTTTCATTAATTTAATTGATACTTAATTACAGTGTAGTGAAAACTAAAAATAAAGCCAGAGCGTTTGCCGGATGAATTCTACTTTTGTAATGTCAGTCAGGTTGAAAAAGAGGGCTAACACTAGACAGACTCTCACCTTTCATCAAACTGACCTATCAACAAAAAAAATCAAGTTCGTTTGTTTGTTTGTTTTTTTTTTTTTTTTTTTTTTTGGCAAAACGTCAATTTATTTTAATAGTTAGTTCTATTTCAATATTTTAACAAAAAGCTGAAATATTTTTGAAGTTGAAGAAGTGTTGAGGAGTATGTCTGACCGGCTAAACCTCTTCATTCACTCATAACAAATCACATATCTTTAAAAAAAAAAAAAAAAAAAAAAAAAACGCATCAACTACGCACAGATATCTTTGATTTTAATTTTTTACTAACTTTTGTTTTTGAAATAAAAAGGAACTTTTTCCAGAACATGTCCAAAGTTATTTGATACTAGGAAAGAGATGGCAGTTGATACCAAAGTTTTACTTTTGAATTGAAAAAAAATTAAAGATAAATTCTACCACTACTCCACTAGTATAATTGAAACTGAACAGAAATTTACTTCAAGAAAGTCTTACCTAAACACCTACCACCGAATACGAATACAAAGGTTCAATGCTCAGCCAACGTTCTCACTCTCAAGTCTCAACTAATTTTTCTCCTTTTTGCTTAGCCCCTTAAATATTTTTTCTTTTACTTCACTACTATGAGAGGATATTATAAATACAAAAATGGAAAAGGTTTAAATATATCCTTAAAGTATTTGAAATTGAGCAAATATGCTCTCCAATTGATAATTTAGCTCACATAAGTCCTTATCGTTCAATAGTTGGTTCAAATATGGCTTAATTTAACAGGAACATCTAATTACCTCAATTAGCTGATTAATAAGCGAAAAATGGTCAAATATGCTCTTCAAGTATGTGAAATTTTCCTCCTTCCAAACCCACTGATTTTTTAAAACAGTATTCTCCGCAGAAAAAATTGACTCTTGCGTATTGTTATATTAAAAATAATTGATTTAGACACTACAATTAAATTTTTAACGCAAGCTCCGCTACCTTATTTTTATTTTTTATAATAACATGAATCGTCCTTAACTATGATAGAACTGTAGTGCGGATACATGAATCAATTGAACAAAACTCTAGAAACTGAAGAATAAAAATGTATTTATAAATTATAATTTTCATCACTGAAGATATGAGCATTTGTTACAACGATATGTTGTTTAGATCTTTAGTGTGTAAGGAAAATAACAATATTAACTTAAGCTAACTATTTATATTCAAACTTAGAAATTGGTGTTTGATTTGGGTTGTTACGTAAACACTAGTAGAAAAGAGATGTTAAATCTGTACATGTTAAAGAAATATTAAAATATTAACGAAAGATATATTTGCTCAATTTCGCATACTTTAAGAGCATATTTGACCTTTTTTTACTCATTAATCCCTTAATTAGATTAATACGGTCTCCATTTAAATAAGAGCGTATTTGAACGAACTATTAGACGGTACCGACATGTACGAGTTAATCTATTAATAGCACACATATTTGCCCAATTCAAATATTTTAACAGCAATATTTGAATTTTTTGCTATTTGTCTTTTTTTTTTTTATTATTTATTTATTTATTTATTTAAAGGAAGCTATTGTATTAAGGCGAGTATGTGCACGCGAGGTGAAGTGCACGTGGAGAGCTTCAACAAAGAGAAGAAAATACTCGTATTTTATATTACTACTACTATACTATTCTTGTTTAGAACAACTCCTCTCCAAATCTCTCTTTCCTTTTGGTATCACCTTCCTTCTACTACTCCTTTTCCATAAATAAAATCTATTTCACCCTCTATTTCTGAAGAAACAAAGCCTAGTAGTCTTTTATACCAAAAATACCCTATTATTTGTATACATATTCTGTTTATATATGTATATAGGGAGGTATACTTTTGCAATATTGTTGGTTCATTGATCTGAACATCATATCAACAAAAGAAATAACAGGTAGATGGAAATGAGTCGTCTTGCGCCATTATCAGAAGTACCAACAAACGAAGAAGAAAGTGATTCTTGTTCCTCAAAGAAAGCACAGACATGGAGAAACTGGCTTAGAACTCACTTGCCTTTGCTCTTCATCTCTAAGAAATCTGACCTCAGGATTCTCCTCAGTGTTCTTGGCTGCCCTCTCTTTCCTGTTTCTTTTCATCCTAAGATCTCCATTACTCAAGTAAGCCTTCTTCTTTTTTCTGCAAGATTAGATTTTCGTACCCATTTGTTTATTCGGCTTGATTTCTCACCTAATAGTTATTATTTCAGAAAGTCAGATTTCTTCATCATTCCAATTTCCTTCAGTAACTTTATGAGATAATAACTAATTGAAATCAACTCTGGTTTATTCATATTCTTTATACCAAGGGTAAAAGTTAGCATTTTTTTTTAATCTCAAATAGAGTAAATGGAAATAGAAAAAGGATGAATTATTTTACTTTGTGGAAACAAAATAGCGTGTTAAGGCACTGTCCTAGTCCATTCTTGCTTTTGCTTTCTGAGTTGTGAGTTTCTTTCATCTTTTTTCTTTCTGTTGTAGACTGTGAAGCACCCCACCCCTGTTTCCCTTTTGATTTTCCCATTGCGGGGAAATCGAGGAGTTTTCACTCTCAGATAATGCATATTCTACTAATTGGGTTTTACTGATGGATAGTATAGTCATTGATGAAGACACCAATATACTAACAAGAATTTCAACTGTTGATTTCATAAATACAATAAGTTACGTCCACATTTGTGGGGCTAATTGGGTTTTACTGATGGATAGTATAGTCATTGATGAAGACACCAATATACTAACAAGAATTTCAACTGTTGATTTCATAAATACAATAAGTTACGTCCACATTTGTGGGGCTCGATGCACTGTTTGAAGTGAAATAAGCACATGTAAAAATATCAATTTCAAACTAGTACTAGTATTATTAATTGTTCAAAATTACAAAACTGAAAGTAGATGAAATGCAAAAATGTTAGATTGGCGATGTTTGTGGAGGTGGGACACGCACGTGTTCCTATTTATCATTTGTTGTACTACACGGTGACATAGACGAAAATTTAGTGGTCTAAAATTAATAAGAGGGCTTAAATGATTGTACAGTATAGAATGAATATTTGTTTTGTGGTTAGATGACTTAATTTGTTATTTAATGTATGAATAATGTTGCATCACAGGTATCGTCATCAGCTGAATACATAATTCAACACTTCACAGCAGCAAGTGGGTGTAGGAAGATAGAAGGGAAAGTGAAGAACATGTATGTCAGCGGAAAAATGGGAATGGCCATAGTGGACGAGGTTGGATCAACTAGTAGTAGTGCCATTTCACAAAAGGGCTGCTTTGTTTTGTGGCAAATGGTACCTGACAAGTGGTTGATTGAGCTAGTTGTTGGTGCTCACAAAGTTGTAGCTGGTTGTGATGGCAATGTTGCTTGGAGGCACACACCTTGGCTAGGTTCTCATGCTGCCAAAGGCCCCATCCGCCCTCTCCGTCGAGCTCTTCAGGCAAGTCTGAGCTTTCTTACTTGAGGATATGTATTGGGGCTTATTTCATATATATAAAATACTTAATTACTAGGAACTGTATAGCTTTATATGTAAAGAAGAAATGGAAATATTCCCCATAAGTGGCAGGCAAATTTGGATCTTGTTTTTCTATTACCTTTCCCGTGTTCCTACCTCAGTTTTACTTTTCTCATCTCTAAGTGGAAAGCCAACACTAAAGCATGGCCTTCGCCTGTGGTGATGGTGGTACATGTGACCACGCATTTCGCAACTTTTAGACACTACTAAAAAGGCAAAATACATGCATGTACCCCAGAGTATTAACTGGATAGTTTTTCAGTAAAGAACCAATTTCCCTTTGTAGTTTTGGCCATTAATGATAAAATAAAGTAGTGACTGAAGTACTAATCAGGCAAAATATTTTTTTGCTTCTTGTGTTGTGACTCTGTACTGCATTTCTGTAAACTAAGATACTGAAAGAGATACAGTTGTTGGTGTGCTCGGGAATCTTCCTCCTTCATTAAACTCATAAGCAGAAGTCTTACTGGGACCCCATCTTTATTTTATTACATAGATTAAAGACAGAAGATACATAGTACTAGGGTTCATTCAGTGGCGGAGCCACATGCATCCAAGGGGTGTCCCCTCACTGGAAAATTACACTGTGTAGATACGTAAAAAGAATTTTTTATGTATATATACTATGTGTTGAATCCCCTTAGTTTCTTCGTATATTTACTTTTTCATATTTTGACACCCTTAGTAAAAATCCTAGTTCCGCCACTGGGTTCATTTACACTATCAACTTCCAAGTAAACATGATTTGGGTTTGATCTAAAGGTGAAACTTTTCCGTGCAAGATCTAAATTTCTGCCAACTAACAACCTAGGCCTCCAAACTTGAAAATTTGCTTTTGCCAGTTCAGTCATCGAAATCTAACAGTTTGAAAATTTGACATTTATCAAAGAAGCTGAAAAATATGAAGAGATGAGTATGAGAGTAGATTAAGCAAAGTTCTTTGAAATTTAGGGATTGGATGAAACTTTAGCTCATCCAAAGTCCGCTTTAAATAGACTTCGGATGTGCTTTTGGACAAAAAAATCTGATAAAAAAAGTACCATTTAGGGCATGAAAATTCTACATTTTGCAACTTCATGTCAAATCATGTTTCAGAAAATGCAGGTGAATTATTGATTGAAGTAGCGCAGGAAATTCCTGCTCTATATGAGCCAAATAAACGCCTAACGGACGTTAGGCCTGGTCCGTTTAAGTAGGTCCTATAACGCAGTAATTTCCCGTATTAAAGGTAGAAAGTGTAAACCTAGTTTTTGGCAAGCAATTTGGTCGTTTTGGTCTTCTTTTACATCATTTACGTTCCGGACTCTGGAGGTTTGAATTGTACCAGCCTATGCAATTCCATAATGGTAAAGGGATTTTCTTATAAAAATGAAGTAAACAGAAAGGTAAAACTCCTCTTATTCCTAACAAAGAATTGGTGTGTAGGGGCTTGATCCACTGGCTGTAGCAGCAGTTTTCTCTGCAGCGGAATACATTGGTGAAAAGAAAATCTTGGGCATTGATTCCTTTGTTCTAAAATTATGCGCAAATCATCCCGACTTAACTGAAAGGAGTGACAACACAGCAGAGATGATCAAGCATGTCGTCTTTGGTTACTTCAGCCAAAGAAGTGGATTGCTAGTTTATGTAGAAGACTCATACTTGACCAGAATCCAGTCTCCGGGTTCCCCTCCAACGTATTGGGAAACAACAATGGGTACAAAAGTTGAGGACTATCGGCCTGTTGAGGGAGTGATGATCGCACACTCGGGTTGTTCAAGCGTGATTATCACAAGATTTGGGGACAGCTTAAAGGCAGGGCCTGCAATCACCCGAATGGAAGAGACGTATATCATTGATGATGTTGCATTCAGCGTCCCCGGCCTCTCTATTGACTCCTTCATTCCTCCTCAAGGATTAAACAAGGACTATCCTGACCACGATCTTCACTCCAGCTCACCATTACATCCATAATAATCGCATAGATATTGTTACTTCTGACCTACGTACTTTTAACAAGTGATCCTTCCTTATATTGTGTATATATATGCTGCAAAACTGAATTCCTCAAGACTGGTTTTTTATTTTTTCTTAATGACTAGTAGTTTCATTTGGTATTTTTCCTCTTTGTTCTGTTTTGTATGCTAACGGAGCGTCATAGGAAATGCATTAATATTTTTTTTGGGAGTAATTCTTGAGCTTGCTGTATCGATGTAGGACTGATTTGGCATATCCTCTTTAGGAATTGAAAATTTTGAAAACAATTCTCTCTCTATTTTTGTTTTTCTTTTAGTTGCTCAAAACTAGTTACAATGTCTCTTTCGTTAATCATGATTTGTTTGAACTTAATGGGTGTCTGAATCTTAACGGTACGTCTCTTTTCGACATACTTTTCAACTTCAAAAATGATTTCTTTGACAAGGTTTCAAATGCGCAAGGGAGAAGCCCGCACTGAGCCTTAATGTGTATTATAGTGAAACTTCTCTATAATGACAGCGTTTGTCCGAAAATTTAATGTCTGCTATAGTGAGATGCTGTTATGTATGTATAGTAGCATTTGATGTTTAGATCTCATTTAGTTGTTATAAACAAAAGTACGCAAACAAATATTTTTTGCAAACAAATATTTTTTTGTACTTTTTATGTTATGAACGAAGATAATATACTTGTTAATTTTAAAATCTCAATTGATTTTCATATCTAATTAGTTAAAAGTTGAAAAGACTAAATAAATCCATAACTAGTGTATCATACCTATAAAGAAGTAAAATCTAAGGAACATATGCATTTAAAATTAATTGAGAATTTAAATATTTCAAGTTTGATGTAAGAATTCGATAATTGTAGGTTATTTTAAATTTCAGTCTCTTAGTGATAATATAACGCCTGAATTGACGATGAATTTTGCCTAAACTTTCAGCAAAAGGGAATTAATGTATTGTATACGGTAAAAATCGGGTAAAGTTTGTCCAGTGCAAACCGGGGTAGGTAAAAGGAAGAAAACGAACGATAGTGTTTGATCCGAAGAAGCTTCGCATAAATTCGTTGTATCCGCCTCATCGTGGTTGGTCCGGGGTCCGGTCCTTACATGGCCGAGTTGATCGTAGCCGTTTGCCCGGTTCGAATATAGCGGAATCAGTCGTGGCCGTTAGCCCGGTTTCTTTGTGACCATTTTGATTGTGGCCGTTGGTCCGGATAATCAGTTATTCACCCTCCACGTGTGAGAATCTTGTTGCCACCTGTTTAACAAATCGTACGGGTGTCGACCGTACGACCTAACCTTATCCAAATTAGGTTTTCTTTATCCTAAAAGAGCTCCACGACGTATGGGCGCCCATAGAGGAAAACTATAAAGAGGAGTCATTCTCTCACTTTTGGGGGTTGGCTTTTCAGATCCAAGAGCTTCGTACTTTGAATATATATATAAAATTCTTCTCTCGCTTTGGTTTCCTCAGAATTTGGTCCGGTTTTACAGCTTAAACAATTCATTGAATCACTTCATTTAAACATCGCACGGAATATATATATATAAGATCTTAACTTAAACATATAATTCCCAATATCTTTACCTAGTCTTTAGCACACCAACTCATATTTAAGCCATTTCATAAGCAAAATATACATGTGCATCTTTGTTCACCAAAAAATAGATTAAAGTGCCACGTATCCTATACCTCATTTACAAATTCAACTTATTATCCGATTTCGGGGTAAAATAGCTTTGGCGCCCACGGCGTTGGCAAGGATAATTGTGGTCTTTGATCTCGGCCTCTATTTGCTCCCATAAAGAGTTCGGTTCTACGTTCGTCTCGCAAAACGGACAAAATGGCAAACGGCGGAGAATCCAATCACGTCAACAACGAGATTGTGGCCGAAAACGATAACATCGGGTTACGGGGTTACCCAGGATCCCATTGCACCGAATTCCGTCGATTCGAGGAGGCCTCAACCGCCGAATACCGTGAACCGGAGAACGCCGCTCATCCGACCACCGATCCTTTAAATACTTTTAATTTCTCGTCATTTTTGACCCGGCACACGGCCGTGCCGAAAGCGCCGTATGCCCCGGATGATATTAATTTACGTCTTATTTTTGAAATGTCAGTAGAACAAAGAGAATATTGCCGAGCAAAGGAGTGGCGATAGCCCAATTGCAAGAGCAAGAAGGATGAAACGACTCGGGAAAAAGTAAGTCTTCGCGAACCCCCGGAGAGAAGAAGCTCAAATGGTCGAAAACAATGGGTCCGGGCCGGTTCGTGCTCACCAAGTATTCGAGGATGTCGAGACGTTGGCAAAGCGGGTAGACTCAACCGAGAAAAGGGTCGAGACCTATAACTCTAAGGTGGACCAGATCCCGGGGCTCCTCCCATTCTAAAGGGGCCGGATTCGAAGAGGTATATTCAGAGGCCCTTTCCTCCGAGTGCGGCTCCGAAGTTAATCCCAAAGAGGTTCAAGATGCCGGTTATCCAGAAATATGATGGCACAATGGATCCTCAGGAACACGTGACCTCATACACCTGTGCTATAAAGGGCAATGATGTTGAAGAAGACGAGATTGAGTCCGTATTGCTGAAAAGTTAGAAAACATTTATCAAAAGGGCATTAACTTGGTATGACCATCCGCTTCCGAGCATTCAATCACTTCTTTTGAAATGCTCGCGGATGCGTTCATAAAGGCTCAGTGCCGGAGCAAAAAGGTCCAGTTCGTAAGGTGGATATTTTCCTGATATCCCAAAGGGATAATGACAGTTACCGCGGGAATTCGTCAATCGTTTCCAAAGGGAATGGATGGAACTCCCACCGGCTCCGAAGAAACGGGCCGCACAAGCATTCACCAAAGGGCTTAATCCTGAGCTCGACGGCCTGCTCAAACTAAAGGAAAATTCCCATCGGAATACGAGGCCGTGACTCGGGCGTACGTACATACGAGTCCAAGATTCGGGTGGAGGATGATCGCTCGAACTTCCGCCGGTCCGTAGAACCTAAGTAAAGGATACGAGAGACTAGAAAAAAATTACGACCGGAGACACGGCCATCGAGGGAAAGATACGGCCATATTCTCAATCGAGAAAAACAAGCTTCGCACCGAAAGTCGAGGTCCGGCCCCGATCAATTCTCCCAGAGAGATAAGAACAGAGCGTCCATCGTGTTATATCCCGTATTTTGAATAACGGGACAACATGAGTAAATTACGATAAGTTAGGGGCAAGGCTATCCCGAGAGACTTTTGTTTGTTTTAAAGGCTTAAGTTGTGTATGATTTTAATGGTATGAAAATGTTAAGGAAACATTGGAGTCAAATTCCATTTTTAGTAAGTATGCTAATTTTGGAAAGTGAAAAAGTAAAAAAAAAGAAAGAAAATAAAGCACCATGTGGCCGGCCACCTTGGTGTGGCCATGGCCACATGGAAGGTTAAAATGTGGCAATTTAAAAGATGACTAATAAGTCATCTTCCTCACTTTCATTCTAGAAAAATCAAGAAAAACTGGAGGAGAAAACAAAGGGTATTCGGCCACCCCCTTGGAAATTCAAGACCAATTTTAAGCCACCAAAAAAATAAATTCTTCAAGCAAACTTGCTAATCAAGGGAGCTTGTTAACGTGGAAGTGTCGTTGGAAGTTAGATTACTCGTTTTCTCTATCCACCACTTTAGACAAGTTGAGAAGTTGAAGGAGGAAGGTGAGTTTTAATCTTGTTTTATGTGTTATACATGGTTTATATGTGTTGTAGCATGCTAAAAAGGAAGAAATTCATGATAGAAACTAAGTCAAGTTGGGCCGTGTATAGCGGGGTATAGCCGTGCGTGCGTGTTGTTCTAAGAGTAGTGGATTAATTCTAGTTAGCATGTTTTGATTGTTGTGAGTGTGAAGAAAAGAATGAAAAATCATCTTTAGGCGCAAGTGTTGGGTGTTGGCCGAATGGCCCCCCTTTGTGTGGATTGAGAATGAACGAATTGTCATTAGTATTTCGTTGTCGTCGTTATGGATTCTATGATGAAAAATGCAAGTTTAATGACTCAAAGTGATGTTGTGTTTGTCACACCCCGACTTTACTAGGGTGTGATGGGCACCCGACCCCGTATACGGAGCCGAGCGAACCCGCTGACTCATATTACATACGTAACCTCTTTAAACTTGGTCATCAATAAGAAGTGGAAAACATAATAAAACTTTTACATCTTCCTTGAAAAATAAAAATCTGGCTATGTAAAATATGTAACACAAAATGTAAGGACACACGCGATCTTGGAGCCGCCGATGATCGACTCCCATTACCCACGACCGTGCCCGTAAAGTCTCTAACTTCGAACAAAACGTCATGGCGCATATACTCCGACCCCAAGAAGACTCCAGACAAGCGAGCCTACCAACTCCGCCGGAACATCCTCTATGCTAGCTTCGCTCGTCCGTGGTGTCGCGCGGCACGAAACGCAGCCCCGAATAAGGCGGTCGCACGAGCCATGTACCGAGCATGTAAGGCAGAATAGTAACATAGTAAAAGAGATATAAGCATGAATAATAACGGGATATCATATCGTGAGGAAAGGAATAACCCGTGCATACGAACAACATCCGCATGGAAACATAGAACATATCATAGGATACCGAGTAACCCCGTGTATACGAGTGCCCCCGGGGGCGGATGCCACGCACGCTTGTCCGGTCATATGGTATCATGGCGCTCGAACAAGTCGGCTCGCCCACATTGCGCCGAAACACCGCGGCTCGCCCATAAATCCGCGTCCGGCATCCCGCGTCCGGATGATAAGCCACTGACTGTGTGGCAACGAAACATGTTTCCCTTCCCATTTCCCACATATACATGTATCCCTTCCCCCCACCCCATGTACATATACGTGGTATGGCATGACAGAGCCCAAAGAAAGTCATGTATTCATCGGAGTGACGTAAGGTCGGAAACCTCCGATTACATTATGGAATAGTCATGGTCGTCATGTCTCACCTTGAAGGAACGATAATCATAAGGCGAGACTACCCACGGAGAATAACATTAAGAGAACGTAGAACATATCATATCGCATCATTTCATATCATATCATATCATCTCATATCATATCATATCGCATCATATCATGTCATGTCATATCGTGTCATAGACATTTTCTCATATTTAGCATCATCTTTGTCATTGTAAAATCGTAGTCGTCGTTCTAGATATAGAAACTTTCAAAAAAAAATTGTAAAACTTGGATTTGGAGAAGAATAAATACTTTGGAAAACATTTAAGAACTTTTATGAAGAAAAATCATGCTCTGGAATCGAGGGATTAGTTAAAACAACTATTATTTAGTACTCGGAACGATGTCCAAAAGTTTCCTTTAATCGTAATACTAAATAAGCCAAATGGAGCCATAGGAGGGGATTAGGGAATAGTGGGCCCACCTCGAGTCAAATGAGGTGGCGTATACAATTTACGTATGTTACGTTCCATGACGTTACTTTTGGGAGTTTTAAAGTAGTCCGGTCCTATTTGTGCGAGTTCTAGATGTTTAGGAAGTTTTTCTAACATTTCACACAATTTCTAGTTCAATTCTACTGAATGAAAAAGGGGAAACTTTAGGTGCGGATCCCGGAGAATGGAGTTGTCCCCGAGGTTCATATCCAACCTAGTATGTCTAAGACATGCCAAAGAAAGAAGAGTGAAGCCTTACATACCTTTTTCCGCTTCTTACGCTCCTCCAAATTCAAGTTCCAACTTCTCCAAAATCTACATTTGGTCACATTTACCAAACATTAATTAGGGCATTTAGAAGCTGAATCTTAACTTCACATTTGTCTACAACGGGCAAAGATTTCCCCATAAATGCGCCATCCCCGAGAATCCAACTCGGCCAAAAGTACAACAACAAACCCGAGAACGGAACTCGGCCACATTATCAATGGCAATACCAACAATTCAATTCAATTAGATTCCATTCAATTCATATAACTTTCAAACGATTCAATCAATATACTACTTCCCAACACTTTCCAATTTCAACAAAAACAATAACAATTTAATTCCTTCTTTCAAATTTAATCACATCTTACCAACATGGCCTCCACTCGGCCATAATACACACACACACCCGAAATCTTCCAACTTCCATAAAAATTTTGGCAACCCATTTTTCTTATTCTAGACTCATAATCTATATCACAACCATGCATTAACCACATCATTTATACAAATATGAGAATTCATGCTAATGTCGCATTAACTTTTCAACCATATCACAATGATCATAATTTCATTCCAAACCATTGAATCCTCATTCTCATCATGGAATCCATATCCATAACAACCAAAACACTAAATAAAATGAACTCATCATCTTGACACAACATGGTCTTATTCTCGGCCACCCCACCAATCACACGGCCCCAACTTTACATCCATATTTTTCATGACTTTCATTTATTCCTACACACACTACAACATATACCAAACATCCATAGAAGATTGAACCCTTTCCTTTTCCCCTTAGTTCTTCAACTTGGCTGAGGGCCTTGCAAGAAGAATGTTTTCGCTCCACTAACACCCCCAAAACC
>NW_026718197.1:0-25171 GCF_029784015.1 Lycium ferocissimum
CCCTTTGAATTTGGGCACGAAACCCGGGTTTACAACTAAACTTAACTTGTATTTATTTACCCCCTTACAACTTTCATCCCAATTATTTACCACCCTAAGAATAATACCACTCTCACAATGGGAGGTGCATTACACTCGCGCCACGTCATTGCCACATCGTTGCCACGTCGTTGCCACGTCGTTGCCGTATCAAAAGGACGAAAAATGACTAACCCTTCATTTTTTGTTTTTCTTTATTATTTTTTTCTCTTTCTTCTTCTTTCCTCCTTCCCTCTTTCTTCTTCTTTCTCAACAACACCACCCCCCCCCCCGCCCCGCGCACCGCCCACACCTCCGCCACCGTCGCCCCCGCCGCCGCCGCCACCGCCCGAAGCAAAATAATCAATAATAAAAAATTACCAACCCTTAGCTTTTTTATTTTCTCTTCCTTCTTCTTTCTCCTCATCCTACCATAAACACTCATAAGAATAACACCCATAAGAACAACACCCACCATCACCCCACCAAATTTCATTCCATTTCTTTTCAAATTCGTCCAAATTGATTATTTTGGTTGTTATTGTATTATTATTATTATTACCATTTTTTAGTTTCTTGATTTTGATTTTTGTTTTCCATTTCTTCCATAATCATTATTCCATAACCACCACCATCTTCTTCTTCACAACCCCCCCCCCGCAACCCATGCCCCCGCCCCATGCCACCCTTTCCCCCACCATTCGTCTTCTTCACAACCCCCCACCCCCGTGCCCACGGCCCCGCCCCACGGCCCCCTCCCCCACCACGCCCCCACAGCCCCTCCCCCCCCACATGGCGCCCTCCCCCACCCCATTTCGTCATCTTCACAACCCCCACCTCCTCCCGCGTGCCCCGCCCGCCCACCACCAATTCCTCTTTTCTCTATATTCTCATCATTCTTTTTCTTATTTTTTGATTTCTTGATTTTGATTTTTGTTTTCTTTCAAAAATAAAATTATGAAATAATGATTATGGATGATTTTTGAGAAGGAATGGGACGAAATTTCAGGGTGATGGTGTGGTGGTGGGTGTGAGTGTGGGTTAAAGATGTGGTGTTGTTGTTATGGGTGGTTATGGTAGGATGAGGAGAAAAAGAAGAAAGAGAAAAATAAAAAATGAAGGGTGAAGAAGATGGTGGTGGGGGCCAAAGGTGGTCATGGCGTGAAGAAGAGGGGCGGGGTCGTGGGGTGGAGAGAAAAATAATTAATTATTTTTTAATTATATATTATTTTTATTTTATTTTTAATTATATAATAATATATATCAGCGGGCCCACCTTTTCACTCTCTTAATTTTTTTTTTACTTTTTTTTTTTTGCCACGTCAGCTCTCAGGGTAGTAAATAATTGAGATGAAAGTTGTTAAGGGGGGGTAAATAAATACAAGTTAAGTTTAGTTGCTAAACTGAGTTTTCGTGCCAAGTTCAAGGGTTAAATGATGTCTTTTCTCTTTTTCTTACTTCAACAATTACTCCATGGTGTAGAGGACCTCTCAATTAGTGGGAAAGCTTGAAGAAAATAATTTTTCCTTGATAATCCATGCCAATAAATCATAGGCAGATTATGTCCTAAAACAAAGTCGAAAAAATAGCCTTGTCTTTAACTTGTCGCAACTAACTTAAAATATTTCGACGTACAAAATGCGAGATATAACAACATCATACTTCGAAAACACATCATACTTCAGAATAGTGCGCACGATAACAACCGGCCCGGGATCCGGTGAAAGATGTAACAACGAACGCACGAGCGAGAATCGTAAGTAGCCCATGCATACAAATCTTTATTACAAACTCAACGGAATAACCAAAGCGAACTATTATTTCAACCAAGACAATAGTCAAATCAAATTTCCTCCGAATATTACTCGGGAACATATCAAACCGAACCGGTAACCATGGTCACGTATCAAAATCATATGCATAAAATCCTTATTTCAGACTCAACAGATAAGTATATAATCATACTCGGGGGTCGGAAAAATAGTTATATTGATTTCTTTCAAAAGCCATTAGAATTATACAGAAGAAGATCGCGGGACCCACGGACGACCGTCAACCCAATCCGGGCCCCCCTACGAAAATCATAGTTATCATATATTATCAAATCATTATTACAAACTCAAAGGATAAGTAAACTGATCGCACTTAAAATCAAAATAATAGTTATATCATATCCTTTCAAAAAAGGTACATAAGAAAAGTCGCGGGGCCCACGGAGGGGGTGTCGACTCAAGTCGGGCTCGCCCATAAAGGTTAAGTCATCATACGTCATAGAATCATTTTTGAGCATATCGAAGCGATCCGGTTCGTCCGGTGAAAGTTACGAACTTTCGTAGTTTTAAATCATTTAGGAACAAAACTCTTTTAAAACTAAACTTTTATGCAACTTTTGAAACTTAGTCATACAAAAACACAAACCATAGCTTGGCCATATAAGGATGCCAACATCAAAAAAAATACGACTCACAAAACGTGCTCGATTTTTAAGAATGAAATTACCCCAAAGCTATAACATATCATAACTTAGCCATATCTAAGACATGCCAAAAGAAGGAATGTAAGCTTTACACATACCTTATCCAGCTTCTCCAAACTCAAGCCAATCCAAACTCAAACTTCGGGTTCTCTAAGATCTACAAATACGTCATAATATCAAATATTAGCTAAAGGTATTTGGAATTCACTTCCAAACTAATACTTAATTCTACGGAAATTTGGGGCACTTCCCTCAGTAAATAGACCAACCAGAATTTAACTCGGTCGAATCAACAACAACAACACCAACAACCAACCTAGCAACATCAATAACCAATCCGAAAGGCAATATAGCATTAATAACTCTCTTTTATATCATTCGACAACATTCAATACTTTCAATTCAACGGCTTACATTCAAGCCAATATCAACGCTTATACATTCAAATACTAACCCGAACCCATACCAACAATATTCAAAGACGTTTTAAGCAATTCATACAATATTTCAAACATCCCAAATAATACTCCAACTCACGAAAACAGCCCCAGCCCGAGAACACATCCATAGCACACTCACTTCCAAATCATGATTTGCACCAACAATCCACATTCTAACAATGTCATTCTCTTAAATATAAAAATTACATTAAATACACATGATTAATCAGCCCATACAATTACAACATCAATCTTGAGTCATTAAACTCTCATTTCCAACATAGAATTCATAACGACAACTACCAAGATACTAATTAACATTAATCCATTCCTTGTCACATAATATGGCCCATTTTCGGCCAACACCTACATATATACATATTGATGATTCTCATCCATTTCTTCACTCTACAACACTCACTACATGCTAACTAGACTTTAATTCAATGCTTCAACACAACACAACACAACACAACACACACAACCTCAACTCCAACATGCCATATCTCATGATTTTCATCCATTTTAACATACTACAACATGCATACAACCTTTATAACACATAAAACATGATTAATTCTTACCTTTCTTCTTCAACTTCACAAATAGGCTAGGGTTTGCAAGGATGAAAACGGATGGTTGGATGACCCAAACAACACTTCCACGTTACTTAGGGACCTCCAATTAGTGGATTTGCATCAAAAAAATATTTTTGGGATGGCTCAATTTTTTACTTCAAATTTTGTTGGCCGTGAGGTGGTTGTTCTTTCTCCAAGTAGTTCTTGATTTTTTAAGTGTGGAAGTGAACAAAGATGACTTATTAGTATCTTTTAAGCTCTTAGATGAATCTTCCAAGTGTCCATGGCCCTGAAGCACATGGGTTGGACCAATTAAATTTGGCCACAAAGTGTGTGGGGACCATTTCAAAACCACATGGCCAACATGGCTAATTTTCTGATTTACCCACTTTCCAATATTCCACTTTTGGTCCCAAATTTTCCTAAATGTTCCATGCCAACAAATTCATGAACAACTTACGTCTCAAAAATAAAATCGAAGGTCAAAAATCTCGACTGCATCTAGGAATGGTTTGGACCCTAACTTATCATAGTTAAACTCGGATTGTCCCAATACATAAAATACGGGATATAACATACTGCGGTAAGGTTGTCTAAGGTGGACAACCAATCCTACATAGCCTTGACATTTGATGAGGTGGATGCCACGTGGCATGCCTTCTCCAGCCATACTTAACCCATTTTACCCCTCCTACATTTGTCTTCACCACTAAAATTTTCTTCCTCCTGCATTATTACCGCATTCTTGGCTACCACGACCAAATTGGAGGCAACACGAAGTCCAATTTGCTTTTCTTCAACCACTAAATTTAGCGCAAAGCTTAATTTTTTCTTTGAATTGATTAATTCCTTCATTGTGTCTCCTCCACCCTAGTTCTACTATTAACACTTGATCAATATAAATATTTTTAGAAGTACTAACCAAAATAGAATGTGAAAAATCACTGATATAAGAAGAAGAAGAAAGAAGAAGAAGAAGAAGAAGAAGAAGAAGAAGAAGAAGAAGAAGAAGAAGAAGAAGAAGAAGAAGAAGAAGAAGAAGAAGAAGAAGAAGAAAATGATAATTGAAAGGAGGTTAGAAATCTCGTGTAAAAAGTGTCGCTCCCTTTGAGACCACTAAATAGGGGCGATGCGGCATTTGCACATATGTAAAGATCGCATCATTCTCGCAAATTCGAATTTTGTTAAAATTGCATTAAAATGATTGTAGAAAATTAGAAGAAAAAAGTATAAGAAACTATCTTTTGAGAACCAAAAAGAAAACGAAAACGAATAGGAAAAAGAAGAGAGTTTTGTTACACCTTGTAGTTTTATTGCATTGAGATACTTAGTATGTTGGTATCTTAATTTTGGACAGGGACTTGTTTCAAGAATATATGAGGTTAGACATGTTTAACGTGTAATTATAGGTGTTTAAATTCATGTTTGGTAAGTTACGAGAAGGATTGGAGAATAAGTGAATCGAGACGGGAAAGGTTAGTGTAAAAGTTGTTTTTGGAAAATATGGTGTATGGGTCGTTTAAGTGAGATATAGTACGTATTTTTAAGATATGGACCGTATTTAAGGATACAAAAATCTAGCGAGAGAAAATTTAGGTGTTATTATACGGCCAAATTATATGGACGAGTATAATGTTATACGGCTAGCCAGTTATTGTATAATATTATAAAAAGGATATCAAAATTTTTTACAAAGACGAGAAATGATAGTGGCATTATACGGACCGTATAATATACGGCAAGTTATATGGCGAGTATAATACAAAGTCGATAAATTTCAATTTAAGTATGACGACCTATTTCATTTTAGTCATTTTAAACACGCTCCCGAGTTTAAGAGAGCTCTAGAAATTTCTCCAAACATATTCCGACATTTCTCCAAGCCAAAATAAAGGATCAAAGAAAGATCAATGTACTTAGGGTTACAAAGTAAGGTTTAAACTTATCTTCTTATTTGTAAAAGTTTGGGAAGGTATTTTTTAAGGTGGAGTAACCTTGGAATTGAAGTGTTCTTGCATTCGTTTGATGGAGTTTCATCTTAGCTTCATGCTTATGAGCTTATTTGGTAAATTATGTTAAGATTTGGGGAGAAGAAATTGGAGGAAAGTTCAAATATGAATTTGTTGATGATATTTTGAGTTGTAAACTAACTTGAGCTATAATTATTAGCATGTTTTGAGCATAATCTTGTCATAAGAAATAATAATGATGTTAAAATAGGTGTCATATACAAGTGTATAAGGGGTTGTGTTAAAGTTGTTGTTATGGGTTGATTATGAAAAGGAATTTGGGATTGAATAGAGTATAATTTGAATATAATCTTTTGATTATGGAATTGTTGATGTTTTATTGTGGTTTTGGGAGTTGTTTTGAAGATTGGAGGAAGTAGAAGATATAAAGGGAAATGTTGTCCGATTTTATTAGCTTACCAATTAATCTATTTGACCCTATAAGCGTTTCTATGACTTACCCTTAGTGTGAATTATCTTGACATATATTTAAAAGCTCGGGAGGATAGGCGGTGAGTAGTTAAAGAGACAACAAGGTGTGTTAAGGTTGTCCTGCTTTTCTTAACGCATGATGTGTCCCTATTCCTAAAATACTAGAAGCTCTCATGGTCATTGAGTTCTTGTGATCTTATTGAGCTTTGTCTCGTGATTATTGATCTTTTATCATATGGTTATTGATTTCATTTATTGATATTGATCTCATCTTATGATTGTTGTTCCTCCAAGGTGAGATATGTTCAAGATGATAGTTTCATAATGATAATCGGCGGTTCACCGAGCCTTACGTCACTACGATAGAGTTATAGCTTTTATTTGGGCTCTCCTTCATGCTTTATATATATGTAGCTATTTTCTCTCCCGTGTGTATAGTCGGCCGGGTCACACCTATTGTGCGCGCCACTACGATTGGGTACGGATTACCCCGAACGCGGGGATGATGATGACATTCACGAGCCTATATGGTCGGGGTAATGTATTATATATGTATGTATGAAAATGTCTTTTTTTAAAGCTAAGCATGCATGACATCCGCCTTAAGAGGCATTCGAGAGGTATAAGTTGATCTCTTTTATCTTATGTTATCCTTATACTTCATTATGTTGTGCTACGTACCTTATATACTCGGTACATTGCACAAATCGTGCGACATACTTTTGCTTGTGATCGTTCTTTGCGTTCATGCCGCAGTAGACGGGGAAACGGACCGGACCACTAGGCCGCCCGCGTCGGTTATTGTGCAAGTGCTCCGCTTGTTCGGGCTTAATGATTTTAGCTTCAGTACTATTCTTTTGTGTATATATGGGCATGGCGAGGTCCTGTCCCACCTTTATGATGTTATTACTCTATATAGAGGCTCGTAGACTGAATGTATATAGTTAGATGTTCCATAACCCTATTAGTTCATATTTTGTATATCATTTTGGCAGCCTTGTCGACTTGTACATTTGGGCATCGTTGATGGTGATTATATAGATATGCATATATCTCTTGGACATATGTCTCTTCCAAATTATGGTAGTTACTAGTTAGCCATGTGGCCGACTTAGATATGATTATAAGACGTATGTCATGAGGTGATCGATAGGTCAGCTCTGGGTGCCCGTTATGGCCCTCCGATTGGGTCGTGACAAAAAAAGGTATCAGAGTTGTTCGTCCTAGGATTTGTCGACGAACCTTGTCGGCTAGAGAGTCTTATTTATAGGTGTGAGAAGCGCACGCTTATGAACAAAGGAGGCTGAGGGCATTTAGAACGATTGACCTTTCTTCTCGACTTAGATCGTGCGATAGAGCCATGTTATAAGGAATCTCCTTTTCTGACAGTGTGTTATGATTTCAGCGATACATGTGAAGTGAAAAGCTACAGCGGCCCGAAGGAGCAAATGCATGGTAGGTAGGAGAATTTGGAAGGTACACGGCCTCTGAGATGTGGAGGAGAGACAAGTCACGGAAATGAGGTTCCATCTTGGTCCTCCCATACTCACTGCTCCGGAAAGCTGACTCAGTTCCGGCACTTGGGACTTCACACCGGATGCCTCGGCCCCGGGGAGATGAGAGAGGCTATTTGGTTGTTGACCCGGTTAGTGGTACTCGAGCCCGACGACGGGGTACGGGTCGTGATGATAGGGTTGTTAGTTCCAGAGTTCGTGATTTCATTAATCTAGACCCTTCAGAATTCATTGGGTCGAAACCATATGAGGACCTGCAAAAATTTATAGATTGGATGTTGAGGACATTGCGGGTAATGCATGCTTCAGATATTGAGTCGGTAGAGTTGGCCTCTTACAGATTACGGGATGTTGTTGTTCATTGGTATAATACACGGATGTCTTCTAGAGGGTTAACGCGCACCTCCCTTTGTGTGAAGTTTGTAGATGCTTTTTTCCGACATTATTTGCCGCCGAAATTAGATGGGCTAGAGTTTATAAGTTCAAAGCCTTAAATAGGATAACATGAGTGCTCAGAGTATAGCCTTCATTTTAATTCATTGGCTAGGTATGCTCGGTATGGTAGACGATATGGGGGATCGTGTCCACGGTTTTGTGAGTGGTTTGGGACCGTATTTGATTGATGATTGCTTGACGGCCTCGGCACTTCAGGAAGGAATGGATATTTCTTGTATTCAGGCCCACGCCCAGAATCTCGAAAGGTGACGGCAGTAGTGGAGGGTTGAGCGTGAGCATGATACGGGTTATAGTAAGAGAGCCAGATCCTTAGGTGCTGTTAGTGAGTTTAGATGGGTTCAGAGGCAGCAATATTCTAGGCACTCCGGCCATTCAGCGGCTAGTGCACCTCCGCGATTTGCAAGCCAGAGATTTGATCGACTGTTTCGGGACCCGATTCGAGTTCCGAGCCACTGGGTTCTCGGTATAGGTGATTCGGGCCGGATGAGACCACCTTTACACGATCGTTAAGTGTGGTAAGTTGCATATTGGACAGTGCCTGTTGGGCTCAGATGCTTACTATGGTTGTGGCCAGCCAGGCCAAATTATGCGTGAGTGTCCATTTCGGGGTGGTCGAGGTATAGCGCAACCTACCGGATCGGCAGCGGTATCGTCATCATCGGTACTCCCTTCTGGGCAAGGCTCTCAGACTTCAGCAAGCTGAGATAGAGCCAGAGGTGGAACGTCCAGCTCCAGCGGTCCTCAGAACCGCATTTATGCATTGGCTGGTCGACAGGATTTGGAGTCTTCGCCTGATGTTGTTACAGGTATATTGTCAGTATCTTCTCATGATGTGTATGCATTGATTGATCCAGGTTCGACATTATCGTATGTTACCTCCTTTCATTCTAGTACGGTTTGGGGTGAAACCGTCCAATTAAACCTTTTGAGGTGTCTACGTGGTTGGTGATCCGGTGATAGCTAAACGGATATATAAAAGTTGTGTGGTTATAGTTTGTGATCGTCATACCATGGCAGACCTGATTGAGTTAGATACAGTAGATTTCGATATTATTATGGGTATGATTAGTTGCCTCTTTATTTATCTTGTTGATTACGATGGAAGGTGGTTAGATTTCGGTTTGCGGGAGACGATTATTCTGATGGAAGGAATACGTGACATTCTTTGAGAGGTAGGTTTATTTTCTTTTCTCAAAGCAAAGAAGATGATTGCCAAAGGCCGTATCTACCATTTAGTCAGGGTTCAGGATACGGAAGCAAAGTCGCTGACCCTTTAATCGGTCCTAGTCGTTAATGAGTTTAGGGTATTCTGGACGAGCTCCAGGCCTTCCACGAACGGGGGAAATTGACTTTTCCATTGATGTACTACCAGATACTAAGCCAATATCCATTCCTCCTTATAGAATGACATCTGTTGAATTGAGTGAGTTGAAGGAGCAACTGAAGGATTTGCTTGAGAAAACTTTATAGGCCCTGGTTCGTCCGTGAAGCTGGAGTGTTATTTGTGAGAAGAAAAGATAGCTCTTTACGGAAGTGCATCGACTACGGACGGTAGAATAAAGTGACGATAAAGAACAAGTATCAGCTACAAGAATTGATGATTTATTTGATCGGTTGTAGGGTGCGAATAGTTCTAGAATAGATTTGAGATCGGGGTACAACGAGGTAAAGTTAGAGAGAAGGACATTAAGGAATGGCTTTTAAAACCGAGATATGGAAATTTCGAGTTTCGTGTAATGTCGTTTGGGTTTACAAATACGCGTGTTATGGATCGATGAATATTATATTTAGACCATCTTCTAGGATTTGTTTGTGATTGTGTTTATTGATGATATTACGGTATACTCTACGATCGGAGGCGGGAGACATACGGACCATTTACGCGTTGTTCTTAAAGTTCTCCAAGATTGGAAGTTGTATGCAAAGTTCTCTAAATGTGAGTTTTGAATGAATTTTGTGACTTTCTAGAGACATATTATTTGGTGTGATTATCCCAAGTTGGATACGCGGAGATATTAAAACGGTAAAGACTTTGCCCAGAGACCATGCACCAACGGAAGTTTGCAATTTTTTAGGCTTGGCGGGGTTATTATAGGCGATTTGTAGAGGGGTTTTCTTCTATTTCTGCACCACTAACAAAGTTGACTCAGAATTCAGCTAAGTCCCAGTGGACAGATGCTTGTGAGTATAGTTTTCAGGAGTTGAAAAACAGATTGACTTCGACCCCGGTTCTGACACTCCCGGAGAGATCGGAAGGCTATGTCATCTATTGTGATGCTTCAGGTGTTGGGTTAGGTTGTGTGTTAATGTAGCACGGTAGAGTTATAGCTTAGGCTTCAAGGCAATCAAGGAAGCATAAGAAGAACTATCCAACACATGATCTAGAGTTAACTGCGGTGATTCATGCATTGAAAATGTGAAGGGCGTTACTTGTATGGTGTTCATGTAGATATTTACACCGACCATAAGAGTCTCCAGTATATTTTTAGGCAGAAGGAGCTAAATTTACGGCAAAGACGATGGTTAGAAGATTATGATGTTAGCATTTTGTATCATCCTGGGAAGGCGAACATAGCAGCCGATGCTCTTAGCCGCAAGTCCATGGGTAGTTTATGTGATATCCAGCCAGAGAAAAGGGAGTTAGTTCGTGAAATTCAGCAGTTAGCAAGCCTAGGAGTTTGATTATTAGACTCGGGTGATACGGGAATTACTATTCATGATGTGGCGATCCCATATGTGGTAATTGAGGTAAAAGCGCAGTGATGCCAGGATCCACATGTTGGTTCGTTATAGAGATATATCTCCCCGAGAAGAAAAAGTCACCATTCGAGATTTCTGTAGATGGAGTTCTTAAATATCAGGGTCGACTATGTGCTCCTGATGTTACAGGATTACATCGCCAGATCATGGGAGAGGCTCATTACTCCTGATATTCTATTCATTCGGGGACAACAAAGATGTATCATGATATTAAAGAAGTTTATTGGTGGGATGGAATGAAGAGAGACATAGTCTGGCATATGCACAAGTGAAATCTTTGTCTAGCCAAAACCCTAACTCCATTACAAACCACAGCTTAGGTTGGCTTCCTGACGACATACATGGCCTCCGGCCATTGGGGTGGTTGACGATCTTCTTCTACCCCATGACATCCACACAACCAACAACAACCCTCTAAGTCTCCCAAACCAAAGTTCAATGATTTATTCAAACCTACAATTATGGAGCCCATTGCAAAACCCTACTTCTATGTCCAATATAGAAGTAAAGCAAGTTTCTTTCATTAATGGCATCCTTGTGCTTTGTTGGACCCAAAAGGAAGTTGAGGAAAAGTCATGGAAATCTAAAGCATGCAGTGATTGGGAAGTTTGCGCATGGATGGCCGGATCTAGAAGAGTTGAGAACTATTCTTCCTCAACAGTGTGGGATTAAAGGGAAGTGTCTTATTGGTTTATTTCGATCTGGACATGTGTTGATTCGATTATCACAGATGGAGGATTTTGTAAAGCTTTGTTCTAAGGGATCTTATTACTTGCAATCAAAAGATGGATATTCTTATCAAATGGGGCCTTTAATGTATGATTCTAAGTTCAAGGTTGATGAAGAAACATCAAAGGTGATTGCTTAGATCTTTTTTCCTAACCTAATGCCAGCCTTTTTTGTTCGTGAATCACTGTTCTCCCTTGCTACGGTTGTGGGAACACCTTTACAATTAGATCTTGCTACTGTTAATCATACTAGACCTAGTTATGCTAGAGTTAAAGTGTTGGTTTATCTTTTGTCTGATCTTCCTAAGTTTGTTACTATGGAGATTGAAGATGAGGTGGTAAGGTGAAAATTCACTATGATTATTTGGCTAAGTATTGTAGTGAATGTCTATTACAAGGGCATAATGAGCAAGAATGTTGGAAGTTACACCCTGAACTAGCATATGATGAGGAAGATCATGTTAAGGAGGCCCCTGTTACAGACCTTAATTATAGTAAGGGGAAGGAAGTTATGGTGGACTCTAGTATTATGAAGAGTGATGGTGTTAAGGAGGCCCCGGTTACAAATGTTAATGGTGGTAAGGGGAAAGAAGTTGTGATAGACACTAGTAAAGTTGTTCCTTTGGTTGACCAGAAACAGAGGAAGAATACTAAATTCTATAATAATAGAAGGAAGTTTAATGCTAGGATGTTGTCCAGTGGTAGAGTGCTTGGTAATCCAGGAAACTGGAATGCGGTTAAGGATAATAGGATCTTTGGTGGGTGCTAGACAAAATGCAATTGCAAATGTGCAAGATCAGAAGGCTGAACATATGAAACCAGACTCTACTTTTGTGGTTGTCCATAACAAATTTGATGTCCTACAAGGTGAAGATCAACCAGAAGAGAATCCAAAAGGTGATAGCATATTGGAGGGCAGTCAAGTGTTGCAAGATGTGACTGGTTGTATGGCAAGTAGTGATGAAGTGGAGCCTGTTAAGTCACAACAGTCACCACAACAATTAGATGAATCTTCTGAGAGAGATGGAATGCAAAATAATGTTCTACCTGATGAAGCTGAAAAATTGCACAACATCAATGATGATAAAGGGTCTGGTTCCATAGTGGTTACAGATGAGAAATAGTTTGAAGAAAAGAAGTTTTTGGCTATCATAGAGTCAGTTCAGATGGGGCTAGTGATGGTGCAAGTCAACTTGATATGGGGGATTCAAGTACTCAGGAAGATATTGATGAATCTTTTCTACCTGCTGATGATAGAGGGGATGGTTTTGTGCAAAGTAATGAAGAGTTGGATCCAAATGGTGAAGATAATAATCAGCTGGTCATGCATGAAGAGTGTGAGAAGGTTGCCGTCATTAGTTGCTCTAAAAGTAGAAGTCCAGCAAGAAAAGCTTGAAGATTTGGATAATTTAGGTGTTGTCAATGAATCAGAGTTTTCATAAGATCAGCAGCTAGCAATACATAGAAAGGCTTCTCCTATGAAGGACCTTCTGATTTGGTTTCTCATAACTTGTCTAGTTCAGATGTGAAGGAAGAAACAAATTCTGCCAGGTCTGATTCAAGAGAGAATGCTGATTCTGAAGTGGTGGATTTTGTTTTAGAAGAAGTGTGTAAAGAAGCTAGTCTATCTCCAAAATCTCATCTCAAAGGTACAATAAATAAGCAAAATAAAAGTACGCCCTCCCAACAAGGGTAATACCAAAAGGGCAGCTCATAAATCCAGTTCCAAATGATTCGTAAAACATATTTTGGAACATCACATCTGTTAAAACACAAAAGGATTTCCATAGGATGCAAATGCTAAATAGACATCACAAGTTTTTTCTTATTGCATTAATAGAGCCTTTTCAACATGTTAGCAAAATTCAGCAGTACAGGAGGAGAATTGGAATGCCTTATGCAAATAATAACTGCAATGGAAAAATTTGGTTTTTTGTAATTGATAATGTGGATGTGGATGTCACGACCCAAACCCATGGGCCGTGACTAGTGCACAAGCTGGACACTCGTAAACATACCTGTTAGATATAACCAGACTGAAAATAAGGACAATATGGAAACTTGCAAAAACAAGAGATTATCTCAGAACGCTATATATCATAATAAGCCCATCTCCTGGGGAGTCACAGCGAACCGAGAGATAAAACAATACGCAAGCCGACAAGGCTGCCACTATATACGGAAACATCCAAAACAAGTCATATCGACACAGCTGAACAACACCTATATACAACCCATACATATGTCTACAGACCTCTAAGAGTATCAATAGTGAAATATGACGGGACAAGGCCCCGCCGTACCCCTGGATAAACATAAGTCTACATCAAAAGATCTGTACCAAAATAAGCTAGGCTCCGGAACAACAGAGCTCTCCAAACAGCTGAGTAGAAATCCTAGGCTGGAAGATCACCAAATCGAGTATACGTACTGCGGGCATGAAACGCAACCCCCGAAGAAAGGGGGGTCAATACGAGATATGTCTTGAGTATATAAAGCATGAAATACAATAAAGAGGATCATGAGCGAAATAGAGATTACGGGAGACAAGTATAACATTCAAGAAAACACTGTACCTGTGCCTTATGAAATGAAAATCATGCATAACTATATCATATACCATATCCGGCCCATTATGGACTCGGTGAATAAGTCGTATACATGTGTACCATGCCCGGCCCATCATGGGACTCAGTGCCATCATCACATCATCATATCACCATATATATATACCGTACCCGGCCCTCTAGTGAGGGACTCGTTGAACAATGCAGTGAAACTGTGCACGAAAACATACCCGGCCGGGACTCGGTGAAAGATATAATAACGGTATGCACGAGTTAAAGAGTAGTGAGCAACCATATACAAACTAAATTATCATCTGAGACTCAATAGAATAAGTAGAATGAACTAACACTTGAGTATCAAAGACGACAGTCATGTCAAGTACCCTTCGAATGTCACTATGGATTATATCAAATAGAACTTCAGGAATCATAGACACGTATCAAGATAATATGAAATAGCTTATGGAAATCAAGGACATTAACCATCCTAGTGTCTCTAAGAATAGGAGCTTATACATTCGTCGTCTGTTTGTTTCATATAGATCATGCCAAAAGAAAGAAAGGATAGCTTTACATACCTTTAACGCTTATCCGTGATAAAATACGTATACGCTGCCCGAAGTATCTCAACCTATATTAAGACATTAAGAACTATGGTTAAGCTACGGAAAGGTTTAAAACGTAGTTCAACGTTAGTGGTTTATTTCTAGAAAATTGGGCGGCATTTCCCCTATATTGTTCATTTCCTTCACATTCAAGCCAAGTATGAAACGATCAAATCAACAACCACACGTCCAAGTCTTTTGTATCAAGACTAGCCAAAACAAGATTCAAGAATACCCCCGAAACAGCCCGCACAACATTCCAAATCAGCCCACACATTACAACATTCAATAATAGTTAACATAACGACTACGACATATTCAAGTTACTCTTGATAATCTATAGCCATAACACTTCATCGGAACGACCTTATAATAGTCCAACAATTACAACAACACAATGCATAATCTTAACTACACTTAGTCCTCCAATTCAACAAGAACAACAACACGCCCCAAACAGCCTCTAATTACAACATAACTGTTACATCCGGCATTTTCGCGTATTTGAAAATTTGGACATAATTGTGATTTGTAAGAATAAGGCCATGCTTTGAGTTCATGTGGTGTGTATGTCGTTACTTATGGAAAATATTGACACGAGAACATTGGAGAAGGCCAAGGGCAAAACTAGAATTTTGGAAATTTGTTTCGGGAATTTGCAAAATAAGACTCATGGAATAATTGGGCTTGGAATTAAAACAAAAAAAAAGAAGGAGAAAAGAGAGGCCCAACCGGCCATGGAGGGCTAACCCAAGCCCATGGATTTTATTAATTATCCATGGGATAATTATATAAGGGACCATTATGCATGGAAGTTTCAAGAAATTAAAAGAAAAGAGGAGAAGAAAAAAAGAAGAGCCTTCGGCTCTAAGAGAAAAAAAAGAGAAGAAAGAAAGAAAATTTTCCTAGCCTCTAGTTTCAATCCAAAAATCTTGTTCTTCTTGAATTAGTAGCAAGCTCAAGACGCTCTTCGACGTGATATAATTAGTTAAGCAAAAGAACGACGTTTGCGGCAAGTTGAAATTTGAAGAATAAGGTAAGAATTCTACTCTTTTGTGTTATGAAATAAGTATGTATGTTAGAAAGACTAGAATTGGATGAGAATTATGGAAGTGTTGCATGCATGTGTAAGCCGTGTGTGTGTGTGTTGTGTGGTAGCCGTGGGATGTTCTTGGGTGGAGGAAAATGGTTGAACTTGTTTAGTATGTTGATTATGTGGTTATGGCCTTATGAAGTAAATAAAAAGTATGAAATTTTGTGTGTTGTGAATGTGTGTGTGTTGGCCGTGTATATCAAGATGGAGGGGAGGATATGAATCAAATTATTTAGTATGTTAATTGTGTTGTTGGAGTCTTGTGATGATAGTGGAAAGCAAATGGTTCTAATTGGCATGAGGAAATTCGTTGTTAAGTCGTTGGCGGAAAATATGTGATTTTATTATAGATTATGTAATTAAGGAAAATGAAGTTGTAAGATGTAAATGGTGATTGTTGTAAGTGAAATTGAAGGATAAAAATATGTTGTGAATAATTATGTTGAAAAACTAGAAGTGTTGGATGAATTATGGCCTTGGTGGAAAGTTTGCATATTTCGTATATCTTAAAAATATATTGTAGAAATGCTATGGAATGCTTCTGAACTATGTTGTAATGACCTTGATTAGTATTGAATGAGAGCATGTTGGTATTGGAATTGAAAGTGAGAAGTCGAAATGAGAATTAATACATCACGTCAGAAAGTAGACTAATTGTGTTATATCGTGATTTGTGGCGATTGTTATTGTTGTTGGTGTTGTTGTTGGGCTGTTGTTGATTATTCTGAGCCGAGTCATATTCTCGGGGCAGCGAATTTATAGGGGAGGTGCTGCCCAAATTTCTGTAAACAAGAAAGGGCCAAGAATGAATCTCTAAAGACTTATAACTTACAATTGGTTATTGTGACCATTTGCAGATTCTGGACGAAACGGGATTTAAGTTTAAGCGAGCGTAAGACATCCGTAAGGTATGTAAAGCTATTCCTTTCCTTCTCTTGGCATGTCCTAGGTGTACTAGGTTTGGATTTGAGCCTTGGGGGTTATTCTGTTCATAGAAATCTAAGTCTGAATTTGAGCACCATTCATTCAGTATGATTGAATTAGGATCCTTGTATCTTGATTGGAAAAATGCTCAAACATCTATAACTTGCATAATGTAATTGAATTGCCTTAAAATTTTCATAAATAACTCCATTAAGTTCTATAATATATCTCGTGGAGTAATAATGTTCCTAATATGATTATCGCTTCGGTTCTTTAAAAATGGCTTCTGAAATACTCGTAACTTCCTCGCACTAAGTCAGGTTGACTCGAAACTTGTTTCTGGGCTTTTAGGTGTCAGTAAGTAAACGTGAGTTTGATTTTCTTTTTTTTCAAAACCACTCCGAAGGGAGTGCGATATTTTATTATATAAGACTCTTCAAACCACTCCGAAGGGGGTGCGAGATTTTACTATTTCACTCCACTTACGACTTATGTCCACATTCCAATGCTATTATTATTATTATTATTATTATTATTATTATTATTATTATTATTATTATTATTATTATTATTATTATTATTATTATTATTATTATTATTATTATTATTATTATTGATACTATGCCGAGGGCTAGGATTAGTATTATGTCACGAATGGCATGCCGAAGGGGCCGGGGTAGCCGTATGTCATGAGTGGCATGCCGAAGGGCTAGAAATATTATGTCGGGGCCGCATGTCCGAAGGGGCCAGGATAGACGTATGTTGGACCGGCATGCCCGAAGGGGCCATTATTTTATTTCGGAACCGGCATGTCCGAAGGGGCCAGGATAGACGTATGTCGGGACCGGCACACCCGAAGGGGATCATTATCATCATTATCATTGTTATCATTGTTGTTATCATTATTATTACTATTGTTATTATTATTAGGCCGGAAGCGGCCGTCCAAAGGGACTATTCTACTTGGACATTAAATTCATACTAGGTATCCTAAATTTGCTCACTGTTGTACTTTTCTGATTCATGCTGCAGTGTTGCTTTACATATTCAGTACATATTCCGTACCCCCGACCCCTTTCTTCGGTGCGTTTCATGCCGCCGGAGTCCGGGCGCGCGTCTCGGTGATCCAGCTAATTAGGGGGACCAGCACTGGGAGTCAGACAGCTCCTCTTGTTTCGGAGGCTGTCCCTGTTTTGGTATAGTTTTATATATTGTACAGGTCATACTCTGTAGAAGTCTGCGAACAGCGTGGGAGTTATGGTTACTGTTTGGCTTTGCCGGCCATCATTTTGTTGTACCGAAGTGGCAGAGGCCTTTTTGGCTCGTCTTGTTCTATGTCGTGTATATATATATAGCATGTTTTGAGATGTCGTGAGCTTCGTGTTGATTTTGGTATTTCATTTACAATTTTTTTAATAAAAAAAAAAAGTTTGAGTTAACGTTTAAGGGTTCGCTCGACTCTGATGAGAGTCGGGTGCCCGTCATGCCCTGACGAAGGTTGGGGTGTGACAAAGTGGTATCAGAGCAGGTCAGTCCTCGGCATGTTCGCAGACGGTGTCTAGTAGAGTCTTGTTTATCGGTGTGTTGTGCACCACATCTATAAACAGGAGGCTACGAGACATTGATAGGGTGTCATTCATTCTTTCATGGTGCAGATCGTGCGTATAGAGCTGTGTTGTATATAAAGTCCCTAATTTAATAACCTTGTGTGCTTTCAGTAATGCCTAAGAAGGGTAAAGCGACGGCAGCCCAGAAGGGCAAAGCAGTTGGGGATGAGGTAGTTAGCCAAGCCCCCAGGTCTACTAGAGCTCGGACATACGCTGGAATACGCATCCAGAGCCCCGCAGTCCTCCCACCTCCCTATCTCGGAGGAGCTAAGAGGGCACTCGATCCCGGCCCGGCTCCGGCACCGGCATCCGTATCTCCGGTCTCTCGGTCGGATGCCCGGCGGCGGAGAGATTAGAGAAATGAAAGATGCTATACGTTTGTTAACTCAAATACTTGCCACCCGAGTGGACAACGGGGATAGGAGTCACGAGTATCCGGATTTCGCTAGCGCCGGGGCACGAGATTTTCTTACATTAAATCCCCCGAGAATTTAAGGGCACGGACCCTAATCGATCCTCGGGAGTTCATAGATGGTATGCGGCGTACTTTAAATGTGATGCGAGGCATCGGCCACGAATACGTTGAGTTAGCCTCTTATAGGCTGGGGCGTAGCAATTAATTGGTATCGGTCTTGGAGATTATCGAGGGGTAGTGATGCCCTTCCGCCGACTTGGCGGGAATTCTCGAATGCCTTTTTACGCCACTATATGCCACCGGAGTGAAGCGGGCAAGGGTTGACAAGTTTCTTAACCTGCGACAGGGTAGTAGGTCTGTTAGAGAATATAGTGTGGAGTTCGATTCCTTAGCCAGATATGCCCCTACTATTGTGCAGGAAATGGAAGATAGAGTTCACCGATATGTAATAGGATTGGAGTCGGAGTTGCAGGAGATGTGTATGCCAGTGGCAATGCAGCCGGGTATAGATATAGCTCGTATCCAAGCTTATGCTCAGGGGGCAGAGGATCGTAAGCGCCAACGAGAGGCTACTTCGGAGCAGGGTGGTGGTCAGCCCAAGAGGGCCAGAACAGAAGGCCGGAGTAAGGGTTCTACTAGCGAGAGCAGACCCCAGCATAGTGCACCTTCACAGTTTCGTGGATCTCAGCGGGGTAGAGAGACTTTCCCTCGACAGGGACAGAGTTCTTCCCATGCGTCGGGTCCTCGGCGGCGAGGGCGTGGTCGGGGCAGAGGTGATGGCCCCTCCTCGATGTGCGACTTGCGGAAGGCGTCACGTAGGACAATGCGACGGGGTGTGTGTTATACTTGTGGTGATCCGACGCATTATGCTAGAGATTGTCCACAAGGAGTGGGCCATCTTGTTCCGGAAACTCGGTAGCGGCGTCGTCACCCTCGGTAAGAGCCCCCGAGACGGGACCTCGGACTTCTTCCGCCGAGGTAGGGGCGGAGGTAGAGCACCTAATTCCGGTACGGGCCACATCGTATCTATGCACTAGGTGGGAGACCAGGTCCCGAGGCACCGCAGGATGCACCACCAGGTAATCTAAATTTCATAGTTGATTGTCTTAGTCAATGAATGATTTATATGTGCCGCCCACCTAAAGAACCTTCCCCAACATACTTGTAAGACCTATAAGGCTAACTTAACATTCGAGGACGAATGTTTTAAAGGGGGGGAGGATGTTACATCCGGCATTTTCGCGTATTTGAAAATTTGGACATAATTGTGATTTGTAAGAATAAGGCCATGCTTTGAGTTCATGTGGTGTGTATGTCGTTACTTATGGAAAATATTGACACGAGAACATTGGAGAAGGCCAAGGGCAAAATTGAAATCTTAGAAATTTGTTTCGGGAATTTGCAAAATAAGATTCATGGAATAATTGGGCTTGGAATAAAAAAAAAAAAAAAAAAAGGGAAAAAAGAGAGGCCCAACCGGCCATGGGGGGGCTAACCCAAGCCCATGGATTTTATTAATTATCCATGGGATAATTAATATAAGGGATTATTATGCATAGAAGTTTCAAGAAATTAAAAGAAAAGAGGAGAAGAAAAAAGGAAGAGAGCCTTCGGCTCTAAGAGAAAAAAAAGAAGAAGAAAGAAAGAAATTTTCCTAGCCTCCAATTTCAATCCAAAAATCTTGTTCTTCTTGAATTAGTAACAAGCTCAAGACGCTCTTCGACGTGATATAATTAGTTAAGCAAAAGAACGACGTTTGCGGCAAGTTGAAATTTGAAGAATAAGGTAAGAATTCTACTCTTTTGTGTTATGAAATAAGTATGTATGTTAGAAAGACTAGAATTGGATGAGAATTATGGAAGTGTTGCAAACTTGTGTAAGCCGTGTGTGTGTGTGTTGTGTGGTAGCCGTGGGATGTTCTTGGGTGGAGGAAAATGGTTGAACTTGTTTAGTATGTTGATTATGTGGTTATGGCCTTATGAAGTAAATAAAAAGTATGAAATTTTGTGTGTTGTGTGTGTGTGTGTTGGCCGTGTATATCAAGATGGAGGGAGGATATGAATCAAATTATTTAGTATGTTAATTGTGTTGTTGGAGTCTTGTGATGATAGTGGAAAGCAAATGGTTCTAATTGGCATGAGGAAATTCGTTGTTAAGTCGTTGGCGGAAAATATGTGATTTTATTATAGATTATGTAATTGAGGAAAATGAAGTTGTAAGATGTAAATGGTGATTGTTGTAAGTGAAATTGAAGGATAAAAATATGTTGTGAATAATTATGTTGAAAAACTAGAAGTGTTGGATGAATTATGGCCTTGGTGGAAAGTTTGCATATTTCGTATATCTTAAGAATATATTGTAGAAATGCTATGGAATGTACAACTATGTTGTAATGACCTTGATTAGTATTGAATGAGAGCATGTTGGTATTGGAATTGAAAGTGGGAAGTCGAAATGAGAATTAATACATCACGTAGAAAGAAAGTAGACTAATTGTGTTATATCGTGATTTGTGGCGATTGTTATTGTTGTTGGTGTTGTTGTTGGGTTGTTGATTATTACGAGCCGAGTCATATTCTCGGGGCAGCGAATTTATAGGGGAGTGCTGCCCAAATTTCGTAAACAAGAAAGGGCCAAGAATGAATCTCTAAAGACTTATAACTTACAATTGGTAATTGTGACCATTTGCATTCTCCGGACGAAACGGGATTTAAGTTTAAGCGAGCGTAAGACATCCGTAAGGTATGTAAAGCTATTTCCTTTCCTTCTCTTGGCATGTCCTAGGTGTACTAGGTTTGGATTTGAGCCTTGGGGGTTATTCTGTTCATAGAAATCTAAGTCTGAATTTGAGCACCATTCATTCAGTATGATTGAATTAGGATCCTTGTATCTTGATTGGAAAAATGCTCAAACATCTATAACTTGCATAATGTAATTGAATTGCCTTAAAATTTTCATAAATAACTCCATTAAGTTCTATAATATATCTCGTGGAGTAATAATGTTCCTAATATGATTATCGCTTCGGTTCTTTAAAAATGGCTTCTGAAATACTCGTAACTTCCTCGCACTAAGTCAGGTTGACTCGAAACTTGTTTCTGGGCTTTTAGGTGTTAGTAAGTAAACGTGAGTTTGATTTCTTCAAAACCACTCCGAAGGAGTGCGATATTTTATTATATAAGACTCTTCAAACCACTCCGAAGGGGTGCGAGATTTTACTATTTCACTCCACTTACGACTTATGTCCACATTCCAATGCTATTATTATTATTATTATTATTATTATTATTATTATTATTATTATTATTATTATTATTATTATTATTATTATTATTATTATTATTATTATTATTATTATTATTATTATTATTATTATTATTATTATTATTATTATTATTATTATTATTATTATTATTATTATTATTATTATTATTATTATTATTATTATTATTATTATTATTATTATTATTATTATTATTATTATTATTATTATTATTATTATTATTATTATTATTATTATTATTATTATTGATACTATGCCGAAGGGGCTAGGATTAGTATTATGTCACGAATGGCATGCCCGCGGGGCGGGGTAGCCGTATGTCACGAGTGGCATGCCCGGGGGCTAGGAATATTATGTCGGGGCCAGCATGTCCGAAGGGGCCGGGATAGACGTATGTTGGACCGGCATGCCGAAGGGGCCATCATTTTATTTCGGGAACCGGCATGTCCGGGGGCCGGGATAGACGTATGTCGGGACCGGCACACCCGAAGGGGATCATTATCATCATTATCATTATTCTCATTGTTGTTATCATTATTATTACTATTATTATTATTATTAGGCCGGAAGCGGCCGTCCGAATGGACTATTCTACTTGGACATTAAATTCATACTGGGTATCCTAAATTTGCTCACTGTTGTACTTTTCTGATTCATGCTGCAGTGTTGCTTTACATATTCAGTACATATTCCGTACTGACCCCCTTTCTTCGGGGGCTGCGTTTCATGCCCGCAGTCAGGAGCGCGTCTCGGTGATCCGACTAATTAAGGGGGACCTTTGATCGGGAGTCGACGGCTCCTCTTGTTTCGGAGGCGTCACCGTTTTGGTATAGTTTTATATATTGTACGGGTCATACTCTGTAGAAGTCTGCGAACAGCGTGGGAGTTATGGTTACTGTTTGGCTATGCCGGCCATCATTTTGTTGTACAGAAATGGCAGAGGCCTTTTTGGCTCGTCTTGTTCTATGTCGTGTATATATATATAGCATGTTTTGAGATGTCGTGAGCTTCGTGTTGATTTTGGTATTTCATTTACAATTTTTTTAATAAAAAAAAAAGAGTTTGAGTTAACGTTTAAGGGTTCGCTTGACTCTGATGAGAGTCGGGTGCCCGTCATGCCCTGACGAAGGTTGGGGTGTGACAATAACAATGCCCGATAATCTCACGAACATCTAAGAATATACCAAGCAGACCACGTACGCTTCGTATATGATATTTTATAAGCTTCTTTCTTCCAAGTTTGATGATTCATATCAGCAACCACACAACAACGACATCAACTACTATATGCAAGGAAACTATCCTAATATCACAACAAGTTCTAAAACAGCCCATAAAATCAATACAAGTTTCTAACATGATTTAAGCTTTCCTTTCACTTTTAACATATAATCCATAACATTAATAACAACAACACTAATCAAAATTAATCCACCATTATTAGATTAGGACAGCCCCAGCACGGCCCAAATAGAACCTTAGCATCAACATACACAATTCCTTGCATCCAATTCCACATCCACCAAATTATACAAAGACCAAACCATCTCTAAAACATGTAGGAGAGAATTAAACCTTACCTTAACAAGCTTGGCCTCTTAACGTTGCTGGAACTATGAATTAAAATTGCAAGTGTTCTTGCTGCCCCAAGGATTAAATTCACGTTGCTAATCACCTTTGAATGTTTAGAACACCTTAGGAATTTAATTTTTGCTATCAAAATCATGAACTTGATCAAGAATTTCCATGGCCGTGAGCTGCCATGGCTGAGAGCTTCTCTCTCTAATTCAACTCAATTTGTGAATGATGAAGATGAATATGAATTATTAGTCATCAACAAGAATTTATAGGCTGCCCACCATGTTGACTAGGGGTGTACATGGACCGGGTTGGTTCGGATTTTTTAAACACCAAACCAAACCAATTGCGTCGGGTTTTAAAATTTATACACCAAACCAAACCAATAAAATTCGGGTTTTTCAACCTCGGGTTTTCTCGGGTTGTTCGGTTTTCTCGGATTTTTCGGGTTTTTTTTCGGAATAGTGTTGATACAAAACATATAACTTTTACTTTAAATATTTCTTTAGTCCTAGTAAGATACAATTATATAATTAAGGTGTTTATTAAGAAAATAACACAAAATGTGAGAAGAGTGATGACATTGTATTAAAATATTCAACAAAAGCTAATATAATCGGTTAAAATAAATATTGTTAATTAACAAGCCATAAAAGAAAATGACCATAATCTAAAAATACTAAATCATGCTAAAATAAGTATTAATTAGATGACAGAGAAAAAACTTAAGTTATGTATTTTTACTCGCTAAATCAATTATGCAAAACTAAAGAATAGATATCCAACATTATTGTCATTTCTAGTGGTAAATTGAATTTCTTTTGTTAGGATTAGTATTGAGTTGGTTTTGGTTTGGACTTTATTTGAGTTACTAACATCCATAGGATATAAAACTTATTGACATTCAAAATTCTAAGTTCAAGCTTGAATAATATGATAATAGATAAAAAATTACGAAAAAATTTAAGAAATATTTATAAATTACTTTACAAATAAATATTTTTATGTATAAAATATTTTAAAAATTGAATACATGTAATGTCGGGTTGGTTTGGTTCGGTTTGACTTTTTTTAGTTAAAACCAAACCAAACCAATTATGGTCGGATTTTTTTTTTCCAACACCAAACCAAGTCAAACCAAACCACTAGTCGGGTTTTTTTCTCGGTTTGACTCGGTTTATCGGGTTGGTGCGATTTGTCGGTTTACTTTGTACACCCCTAATGTTGACACATGCCCCACTATGGCATGGACCAATCAGATTTGGCCATGTTGTAGTGGGGTCCATTTAATACACGAATTAATCTTAATTATCATTAATCCCCACTTAATAATCTAATCATGGTTAATTAATCCCTAATCTCCACTAATATTTCTACACTAATTGAAATTTATAAGCAAATTGTGCACTTATTAAAATCGGGGATTAAAAATCCTTGTCTCATATCCCAAAAATAATCTTGTCCTTGAACTTATGTCGATTAGCTTACGAATAATCCAATGTATAAAAATGCGGGATATAACATCCTTCCCCCCTTTAGAACATTCGTCCTCGAATGTTAAATTAGTTCTATAGGGTCTTATAAAAATTTCGGGGAAGTCTCTTTTATTGCTATAACATGTAGTCTCATCTATCAATCAATATAGTCAAGTGAGGAATTTTAAATTACTCATTGTGCATAGGGAACAA
>NW_026718198.1:0-13632 GCF_029784015.1 Lycium ferocissimum
GGGGGAAATTTTCCCTTTTTTAAAGCCCAAAAATTTTTTGGCTTTCCCGGCCCGGGGGGTTGGGTGGGGGTATCCCGGGGTAGGAGGAGCGACACGGGGGGCCCCGGCCCCCGGGGGGGTTAGGGAGGGAGCCACCGGGGGCTAGGTGGGCCCCCGGGTTTTGGAGTTTCCCTGGGGGCGGGGGCCTCCCCCGGAAGGGGATATTTCCCCCCGGCCCCCGGGAGTACCCCCCCCCGGGCCCGGGCCCGGGGGGGGGGGGAAAGGCAAGCAGGGGGGCCGGGTCGGAGCTCCGGGGCTTCGGGGCTCCCCGGGGGGGAAGGCCCATCCAAGGCCCCCCTTACCTCGAGCCCCCAAGGGGAGACGACCCCGGCGAGTGTTCCGCGGCCTGGGCTGCCCCTGGGGCCGTCGGGGCACTTTGATGGTTGCCCCCTGGGGCGGCCGGGTGGGGTCGGCCGGCCCCGGGTTGGGTGCCGGTTCTCTTCTTCGGGGCGCGCCCTATTGCAGGCCGGGGTATCTTGACACCGGCGGGCCGTAGTAAGTCGCGGCGGAGCCTCCGGTTCCGGCGGTCCGTCGAGCAGCCACGCTGTGATGGGCGGGACGAGAAGGCATTACCAAATACGGCTACAGGTACATGAATCCTTACTAGAATTTATATTCTCATATGTGTGTATCTGTGGTATAATTGCTACTTAATAGCGGCAAGGGGAAATCCGAGGGTTGATAATCAAGTATTTATAAATAATGGTGATTATAAGATGTTCATTATTATTACGGATGCTGGAGTCTAGGATGGGAAGTAGTAATATCCCTAGGTGAAAGTGAATATGGAGAATCAAGAGAGTGGCAAAATAGTAATTGTGTTACGAAAGCGTTCGAAAACCGTCAAGACTTTGCATTTCAAATTACGTAACGAAGGTCATGTGGTAAGGTGAACGCGATTTTACTAATGTTAGAGCATCGCATTTCATCAGAGTTCCGAGGTTAAGCGTGCTAGAGTGAGGGAAATTTTAGGATGGGTGACCTCCCCGGGAAGTTTTTTTGAAAGTCTTACAACTCTCACCTAAAAGAAGTAAAATGGGAGCTGAAAGAAGTCTAAAGGGACCTAGAATATATAATAGGCAGGCGGAAACCTTAAGAGGCCGTGTAGGCCGGAGTGGACTGAATCGGGTACAGTAAAAGAAGGTGCGTCACGGCGCGAGAATCAGGGCCAGTTTGAATAGTATTTGGGGGATCTTCCGAGGGAAGTGGCGGCAATTATATATGTGTATAGGTATAGATTAGCGTGTGATACCTTGTGCATGACTATATTAGTGGATATACATATTCCGGCAACTAATGCGACGGTATAAAGGAAGGCATTAATTAGACAAAGACGACGAAATTCAAGTGAAGAATATGTGTATGCGAATGCCAGCGAGGCAAGCCGATATCGTTTTCTTTTACCATAGGGTAGACTTGAGAAGTACTGACATAATGCTGTTGGGAAGAGGAAGGAAGTGAGCAGATAAAGAATAAGGGGAAGTTGGAATGTTGAAACAAAAATGCAGTCTGACCGAGAGTAAGAAGTGTAGACGTAAGGCGAGTATAATCAGGTAATAAAATAAGTGCACCCCCTAAAGGGTGCGGATGCGAGGAATGTAAATACCGGATAGAGGCAATCAACACCACAAAATGTTGGATACGGATGCTCAAGCTATAGTCGGGATTCCTTGCCGAGACCGATTAGAAACGATCCAAAAGTTAACAAAAGCGGGGGGGGGGTGACCAGATAATGTACCTATAACATTGATAGCTGAGCAAGGAGGATCATCAGAAGGTTTAAGCAAGTTGATTAGGGCTAAGCGGTTACTAAAGGAAGGGTGTGACAAGACTCGGTAAGAAGGGGGAACCATACCCCGAGATATAAGGGACCTTATTACATGTTCGCAAGGCAAGAAGGGTACGTGCTAAAGATGTGGTATTCTTAAAGCATCGACGGAAAGGAGACGACTTGGGAAGCTGGAGAGCAGTTAAAGAAGAAATGCAATCGGCAGATGACGTTGCCCACTATGGCAATAAAGGGAACCCCCGAGATCCTTATCCGTATTTATAAGACTATTTGAACATTCGAGGACGAATGTTCTAAAGGGGGGAAGGATGTTATATCCCGTATTTTGTACGTCGGGATAATCCGGGTTAACTACGATAAGTTGGGGACAAGACTATCCCGAGATATGAAGTAGAGACTTTTGTATATTGTAAAGGCTTAAGTTGTGTATGGTTTTATTGGCATGGAAATGTTAAGGAAATATTTGGGGTCAAATTCTATTTTTGGAAAAGTATTCTATTTTTGGAAAGTTGAAAATACAACACAAAAAAAAAAAAAAGGAAAAATAAGGGGCCATGTGGCCGGCCACCTTGGGGGTGGGCCATGGCCACATGGTTGGCATATGATTGCTCACGACTCTGCTCATGCATTTCGTTGTATCCTTCGCCGAGTCCCGGGCCGGTTATGTTCGTGCGCACTTTGAAATATTCCGGAGTATGATGTGTTCCGGTACGCCGTGTCCCTTTTGGCGGTACCGTGTATATTTGGTGTTGGGGGTGTTTCGGCATTATGATGTGATATGATATGTCGGGTGTCGGAGATACGAAATCTTCACAGGGTATGATGTGGTATGGCGCCATCGACGGGCGGGCGACCATCGTTCTAAGAGCCTATGCATGATTTATGTTTTTAAACTAAATGTTTTAACATTTTGCATATTGTACTTATTTTCTGTATCTTCTTGTCACACCCCGACCTTACTAGGGTGTGATGGGCACCCGACCCTCCTCAGAGTCGAGCGAACCCTTAAACGTTCGCGTTACTACAACTTGTCATTTCGAAATTTTTTTAAGAAACATGAAACTTTCAAAATAGAGATCTTGTCTTTATACAGATTAGAAAAACCCGACTAATCACATAACTTTTACCATCGACAATATCCAAAATACACACCCTTTAACATCTATAACCGATTCGCGTTCCTCGACACCCAATCCACGGACAACGTCTTGGAAGTCTACAGATATACAATTACCATGACATAAGTACTTGACTCGGCAACACTCCGAACCGAAATGGAGCTCGCCAATCCCATGGGAACAACTTCTAGCAAAGTCTTCTCTTCATAGGGTGTGCTGCGCGTGGCATGAAACGCAACCCCCGAAGAAGAGGGTCGATGTGAATATGTGCGAGTATGTAAAGCGATAACAAATAATAACCATGGCTTAATTTAGAGAAGAGGAGAAACCACAATCAAGCTCATTACCTGCAACCCTCATTACTGGAGGAAACATAAATGTACATGGGGTCTTAGGAACAATCCTTAAGTAAATAATGTGACCGAACACACGTTCTTCAAGCATACACGATATAAGTACAAAGTACACCAATTCTAGAATACTGATTTAAATATAGTATCACAACGGTCCTTCGGACGACGGCTTCCGAGCGTAGGAATGATGGCCCACCCGGGCATTGCGCTCGGCGCATAATGATAATGATGGCCCCTTCGGGCATTGCGCTTTCGCATAACAATAATGGTACCCCACCCGGGACGGCCGCTTCCGGCTCAATATCAATAGTGACCCTTCGGGGCATGCCGGTCCAACATACGTCTATCCACGGCCCTTCGGACATCTTGGTCCCGACATAATATTCCTAGCCCGCCGGGCATGCCACTCGTGACATACGGCTACCCTGGCCCCTTCGGGCATGCCACTCGTGACATAATACTAATCCTAGCCCCTTCGGGCGTAATAATAGTAGTGATAGTAATGTAAACATAAGTAGTGAACGAAATGAAATAGTAAAACCTCGCGCTCCATCGGAGTGGTTTTAGAAAATCTAAATATAATAAGATATCGCACTCCTTCGGAGTGGTTTTGAAAAAGTTTAAATAATAAAATCTCGCACCCCCGCCGGAGTGGTTTTGAAAAGTCAACTTTATATTTTCTTTAATACAAAACAAACTTCCTTAAAATCATTTATAAACCGCAAAACACGTTTCAAGTAAATGCGTTGGTTAGCATAAAAAGGTTAACAACCGTATGCACATGCAAAGTGGTGAGAAATTAAATGCTTTTCGTGTATCGTTACGGACATCATTCATTATAAAACATCTACGACCATTTCCAAGCAATTCGAGACCGTTTATGGAAGTTAGGGACATTGTGGGCCCACCTTGGGCCAAGCCAAGTGGCGTACACAAATTACGAACATTAGGCCTTGTGAAGTCGTCTACGAAAGTGTCGAGGCAATCCGGTTCAATTGTGAAAGTTACAGATGTTTAGGCCATTTTCCAACTACTTAGAGCATGTATAATTCAATTCCTCTTTTGAATGAAAAAGGGGCAACTTTAGATGCGATTCCTAAGAGTAGAGTCATCTCGGGGTCCGTATTCAAACCTATCACACCTAAGACATGCCAAAAGAAAGAGGGTAAGGCTTTTATACCTTTTCCGTCTCTTACGCTTCTCAAATCCAAGTTCAAACTCTCCAAAATCTATAAATGGTCACATTTACCAAACATTGATTAGAGCCTTTAGAAATTCAATCTTGAATTAACATTTATCTACAAAAATTTAAAGCATTTCAGAATGCGTCACATCCCAGAATTTAACTAGAGTCAAAATCATTACCAACAATACCAACAAACATAATAACAACCTCAACAACCAATTCAAAATATTTCAAGCAATTAGCATATTCAAATACTAACCCTAAACCATTCAATAATATTCAAGAACGCTCCAACAACCGCACAACCTTTCAACAATAGTCCATTCATATTCAATTCAACTCGCATGACATTCAAAATGACTCCATCGACATACTACTCCACCCGACAAATTAGCGATATCATTACTACAATCATAAGAACCATACCAATAATGTCATTCTAACTTTTTCCATAATCCACAAACAACCACAACTTCACTTCTAATCATTCAATTCTCATATTCATTTTTTTCATCATAGGATTCACAATACAACAACTAGAATATTGACTAGAATCAATTCATCATAACTTACCAAACAACCTACCATTCGGCCATACAACCTCATACATGTGTTCATGCATTTTCATCCACTTCTATACATTACAACCACAACCAAAATGCTAAATAAAATTGGTTCATCATCACCACACACACACACACACACACACGGCCACACACACACACACACCATGCACGGCTACAACTTCAACTTCCGTATTTTTTTTTTTAATTTCAACCACTTTCACATACAACAACAACATCAGCACCCATAACATGAAAAGAGAGAAATTCTTACCTTTTCTTCAAATTTTTCCATTTGACTATGATTGTGAGCTTACAAAAATGAAAGCGGTTTTCTTGCCTCAATAGTTATACCATGTTGAAGAGGACACTTGAATTGGTATAAATACTTGAAGAACATAAATTTAACTCCTTTTTTGTTCTTTGAATTTTTTTGAAAGTTTTGGAACTTTTGGCTGAAAAAAATGAGATTTTGTCCCTTAAAACGGCTGAAGTCGGTTTTCACGTAGCTATAGATGCGTAGCGCTGATGTAGCATTCTTTAGCGGTCTTGTAGCATTCTTGTGCGTCTGCTTGAAAAGCCGTTTTGCGTCGACGATTCGATTTCTAACGTCTATAATTCTCTACTCCGATGTCCTATCAATGAACGGTTTGTTGCATTACAAACTAGACTCGACGAACTTCATTTTAGGATTTTGAAACACCTTAAAACTCCACATATACTATGATGAGGTACATGTCAAACTCATGCTCTGAAAACGCGGGGTATAACACTTCTGTTCGATTATGATCCGGTTATTATATTTTCTTGCTTCGCATACTCAGTACATATTCCGTACTGACCCTCTTCCTTCGGGGGCTGCGTTTCATGCCCGCAGGTACAGACGCTCGACTGGTGATCCGCCCGCCTAGGACACCCATTCTACGCTCCGGGAGTGCTCCTTCGTCCGAGCCTATACTTTGGTATATATATATTTCTTTTTCATATGCACATATTCGTTCGAGCGCCGCCGGGGCCCCGTCCCGTCATATGTTATATGTTCTTCCGTTTAGAGGTACGTAGACATGTATGTGGGTTATGGTTGTGTTTGTACGATTATGTATGTGTGTGATATATGTTTTGGGCGGTCCCCGCCGCGTGTGCCCCTAGTCGGCTAGCCTTTGTACATATTTTGGGGATTTCGTACATTATGACAGCCTCGACGGCTTTTGTGACGTCTATTGATTATTATGCGCTAATGCGAGGCTATATGTGATTATCTATGATTAAGCGAGTTAGTATGCTAGTTCCGAGCGTCAGGTACGTATGAGTGTCCAATTCGGACACAAGTCACGGCCTACGGGGTTGGGTCGTGACAATATTGGGCCAAGAACATAAATCTGGCCTCATACTCAGAAACAGACAACCCACGCTATCGCAAACGAAGAAACTCATCCCTGCGCATATCCGTCAAAGTACACGGCACGTACTTCTCCAAGAAGGGCTGATGGAACTGAGTCCAAGAAAGAGGGGGTGCACCCATTGGCCTGCTACCAATGAATGCTATCCACCAAGTCTTCGCGTCACTACAAAACTGGAATGGCACGTAGTCTACACCATGAGTCGCAACTATACCCATCTTGTTGAGACGCTCAAGCATCTCTACAAGGAACTCACAATCATCCTCGGTAGGTAAGCCATAGAACTTGGGCGGCTTCATCTTCAGAAACCTCCCAACTAGATCCTGATCATCAACAGTCATAGTCTGCGCAGCAACGGGCCTAGGAGCACCCTCAGGAATCTGAACAACACCAATACGCGGGGCCATGGCTGCAGCAGGATGCATACCTGTGGTCTGTCCCTTCTCGAGAGTTCATACCCCCAATCGATTCTGAGAGCCGCCACCTGGAGTAGAGGCACCACCTACAGCATGCTGGCCGTCTAGATGAAGAATTACCTAGGACATGATATCCTGAAACATGAGGTCAGACATAGTATCGGGGTGAGCCTGAGCTAGTCCGGTACCACCCCCGACTACCGGTGCTGCCTCCCATTTGCTACTTTAGAGAGGCTGAGCATGCTCGCCTCTGTTCGGCTACAGGGCTCCACCCCTAGCTGGTACGCCTCCACGGCCACTGGCTCGACTGCGGCCTCTCGCTTCTGCTCACCCTCTAGTGCCTACCCAGAAGCGGGCATTGGTACCTCAGCCCTCGGTATCGTAGCTCGAGTCCTCACATTTGTAAGAGAACAAAATTTGAATGAGGTACCAATTTGCAAATTTCATATACCAATTAGAATAAAGTAGCATGAAGGAATGAAAGAAGGGAAATTTCCTAAAGTCCTATAGCTTCTCGCAGATAAGTACGGAGCTCTTCGCACGGATCCGCAAGACTCTACTAGACTTGCTCTTTTACTTATAGACCGAGTAACCTAGGGCTCTGATACCAACTTGTCACGCCTCAACTCAGGAACGTGCGGGCACCTGCCATTTTCCCACCTTGGTAGGCGAACCCGTCCCTTAACCAACACCCAAAGTAAATAATGAATTCAGCTCCTAACAACAATATAAGTAAGTCTGACATAAAAGTAATAATAAGTGCAAAATAATACATGCCCAAATGAATCTGGTCTAAGTCGTACAAGAGCTACTACATAGATGAAGTCTGAATGCATAGTAAGTCTGAATACATAGTCTCATAGATAACTACTGTCTCAAGAATAGTAATAAAACAAGTAATGAAAGAGTAGCCATCCGGGCTGCAGATCCTCCAAGTGCTCACCTTGGATGCTGCCAGTGAATCAAAGCCTCGGGATCGGCCACGGTGGGGTGGAAGTCTCTCCGACAACGTACTGCACGCACTTATAAAAAGGGTGCACAGCAAGGTAGCATCAGTACAAAACACGGTACTGAGTAAGCATCATAGGCCGACAATAGTTAGATCACCCATGCAAACAAGGAAATGGAAAGATAATCAACCACAAAGACAGATACAAGTCAACAATCCAAGTAGTACAATCAAGTACCAAACGATGTCTCAAATATTTCACGAATCCAAGCATAACCCAATAATCACCCAATAACTCAAATATCACTGAAGATCAATATCAATCCAAATGACAATAAGAATATATAATGTGTATGCAAACGGAATGCAATGCAATGATACACACATGCTCTGGGGGGACGATTTCCAACTCTCGATAGTCATGACCCATAGGGGACCGCGAGTCCATGTACCGTCATTCCTTATCACACAGCCTAGAATGAATGCTCCATCCAATATCATTGCTAACCACTCTATATCACGCAACATAGAGATAGCTATGCAAATATAGTAATGTTGCATGAATCATACTTACCTCCGTCATCACATCTTCCAATATCAAGATCAAGACAGATATATCGTGGACATGAGAAAGTATGTTATGCAATGAGAATACCATAAATAACATATGAGAATACCATATCGTGGACATGAGAAAGTATGTTATGCAATGAGAATACCATAAATAACATATGGGTTCCAGTAAATTCACATAAGGACAACCATCATAGTACAAGTATCATATGAATCCGTTTCGTCCAACCAGTGTCCCATAATACATAGAAACCACCAATTCACATAAGAAAAGCCAAGCATAAACCTAGGGATTTTACAGGCCACGAGCCCGAACATGTAAGTCACACAATAGTACCAACCTAAGAATTCCATCCCAAACTTCATACCCAAAGGTTCACATGATGTTTTCAATAATTCCCTAGTACTACATACGAGGCGCTAACCGGAGTCTAACCAAAAGGTAAGCCATAACCTACTTGGAGTGCCGAACAAGAGTCCCAAAAAAATCACGCGAGTGCCTTTCCCTTCGTCAATGCCTCCAAATACTCAAGGTCTATTTATAACGTAATCTAGATTAGAAATCATAAAGAACAGCACCCATATTCTAGGCTTTTAATTTGGTCAACTTAAGCCTATGGAATTTGGGAAAACGGTCCCACAAGGGCAAAACGGGGAATTTGAAAGTGAAACATGCAATTCAAGTCTAAGTGATCCAAACCCACCAATCAATTTCTAAAGCAACTCAATATTAAGCTAAATTTGTATTTAAAGCGAAACCCCCAATTTTGGGTATGAATCCTAACTCCCAATTTCATAAATTGGTTACTAATAATGAAGCATTCATGTTTATAAATATATTACCAATCAGTTTCATACTAATATAAGCTTATTCCATCAACAAATAAAGGTTTGAAAATCAAAAGTTCATTCAAGAAAGAAACCCCATGACCGCTACGGTCGTCACTCACAATTACTCTGCACCTCTATAGTCGCAGAGCCATCATTATGGAGATACCGCTGCCGCGGTCCTGGTGCTGCCATGGCAGTACACCAGATACCAGATTTTTACATAACTCCACAAGTCTCAACCCGAAATTTGACTATCATCCTAGGTCCCACAGATACAAAACAAACACGCAAACACACATAAAAATGTGCTACGAGCTCACCCGTGGCCTCAAATTTCCCAACGGGGGTCTCGCTGACCAAGTCAACCCCCAGTGCTCCAAAACCAACTTTCCAACCCAAGGCCCAAAAAGCAATCTAATGCATTGGGAAATAAACCGAACATACCTGCAAGTCACAAATGACCATCTAGACCTCTTAGAATTGATGGATTTCTGAAAAAAGTCCTTTTACCCAAAAGTCAACTTCGGATCAAATATTTTTCGCTTTAAGGCTTATTATCACAAAAACCAATATAATATTCCCCCAATAACCTCAAAAATCATGCCACCCATCCCTACAAGTCTAATATAAGCTATTAAAGCTTAGAATAAGGTCAACAAGGTCAAAAGTACCGTAACGGCCAAATGGGTCGTTACAATGGACGGCCAAGACTTTTTGTAGTGAGCGTCGAACCCCTAAATAGGCAAGTTGAGACTTACTTGACTTTATTTGAAACATGTGGTTGTTTAACTAATAATGGGGAAGTAATAGGGAAATAAAGTGTGCCTCTTACTTGTGAGGGGACGAGCACTTCTATTTGGTACCGGTGTCATGTTATGGGAATTTGTGTAGAATCGAGTCTTATAGTCCAATCTGAATGACATGCTTTGGGCATTAGCTGATAGTGTAGATTGCTTTACGTGAACTTTTATTTAGATATGAGACCTCTTATTTGATGATTTTGTGCTTCATACATGTCTTATTTGTGATTGTATGTTCTCATCACTCCTTAATACAATTTAACAGTGGAAAAGAGCTAAGATTGAGCCTTTTACTTTATAGCCTTGTTTGCTTATTTATGTGCATGTATTATTCGATGCTTTCATGTAGTATCTCATGTATGTCACACTTGAGGATACATATGTGATGTTCGTTGGGAAATGGTTTTGGACGGAGTTATGCGAATGATATGGGCCTAAATAGGCACAAGACAGGTACAAGGAGCCTAATTGGTTAAAGTATTGAGATTGGAAGCCTAACATAGCTAATAACCCGATAGGAAATGATTTCGGGTGCCCCATGGGTCACGTATTCCATATTATAGAGTGTGTATACTGGTGAAGGAAAGGACTTGCATTGCATTTGCATATCACAACATTTCATTTATTCTTTATTGGTTGACTTACTTGAAGAATTCATTAAAATGTACTTACCCTGTTTAAGTGATTAAGTGAGTATTATGAACTTTGATGATTATCATACATCTCATTGATTATATCCTTTGTTGTGTTCTACTAATCACGACTAAGTGTTGAAATAAGCATTCGGAAGACCAAGCCTAGTCATCATTTTAGTTTAGGGTCAGTCGGCGATGCTGCTGAGTACTCGTTGATTTCCCGTAATCACTCTACACTTTCTGCACATTTTTGTATGCAGATTCAGATCCTAGCATGAACGAAGCTCGAGACTTCACCTTCCATTGAAGAAGTTCTTTGAAGTATTTTAGGGGAGCTGCTGGCTGATCCGTGGCACCGCATTCTTTTTCATTTGCCTATTTGTGCCTTGCCTTATTTCAGACAGTATTAGTTGAATTTTATCTCAGACATATGATTACATCTTAGTAGTTCATGTATTGTAGTGTTACACCTCGGAAATTCCGAATTTGTTGCCTTGTGAATAGCCTAATGTGAGCTTAAGGTGACTATGAAATCCTTACAAGATTAAGGGAAGTATTAGATAGCTTAAAGTGCATACTATAAGATTTTGAAGTCATATGAATATGCGAAATTTAGTTTGTTTAAGGAAGTGAAATGTAAGTCGTGTTTGAAAAGGTTTTCGCTATAATTGAGCTAATATTTACTTGGTGATATCTCGAGGGGATGCTATAGGGCCTATTGTATGGTTAATGAAGTGTTATGTAAGTTCCAAGAAGGTTCCACGAGGATTGGAAGTCAAACGAATCAACGAGAGAAAGTTTAAGATAAGTGTGTGAGTTATGCGACCATTTATACGGTCCGTATAACTTTATACGATCCATATAAGGAGGGTCCGTATAACATGATCTTTACAGAAAGGGATGTTTCCATGGCGGTGTTATACGGTCCACTTATACAGACTGTATAATATTATACGGACCGTATAAGTGGTCCGTATAAATCCATCGGGCAGATTTTTTATTTTTATATAAATAGATGGCCCTTGTTCTTTTATTTCATTTCTCACATTTCCACAAGTCTTGAGAGCTCCAAATCCTCCTCCAAGCATATTCCATTCCAACCCAAGAGAAAACAAAGATCAAGAGGCAAGAATCAAGGTACCCATGTGTTAGAAGTCTTGCTAGGGTTAGTAGGCTACAAGAAATTCTTGGGTATTGAAGCTAGGGTTTCATATAAGTTGATAGCTGCGCCAAAGCTCATTCCTATGAGATAAAAGGTTAGTTTTCATGCTTATTTCATATTATCATGAATGCTTGGTTGTCGAACAACTTGGGTAGAAGAAGAAAGTAGAAAATGAGGTCTAAATGTAGCTTTTATGATGTTTTTGAGTAGTAAGCTAACTTGAGTCATGATTCTTAGTATGATATGGGTATAATATTGTTATGGAAGGTAGTAATAGTGACGAGGAAGCATTGTATGAAAATGTGCTAAGGTTGGGTGTGAAGTTGTTAGTATAAGTTGAACATGAGGATGAATTTTGAAGACTTAATGGAATGTGATTACATGATTATGATATTATGGATGTTATTATAGATTTTTGGGAATTGTTTTGTAATATGGTGGAAGTTGACGAGATAGGGGAAATGCTGTCCAATTTTCATTAGTTCATGAATTATTCTAGTTTGAATTTAAGAGTATCATTAAGGCTTAACTATACCGGGCTTGTTGTTGTTGTTGTTGTTGTTGTTGTTGTATTAAGGCTTAACTATGGTATGAATCCTTCTAAATGTAGATTGTCCAAGCTTCGACTTCAAGGCACGTTAAGTAGTTAAGAAGACCAAGAGGTATGTAAGGCTAACCCTTCTTTCATTAAGGCATGATTCCTTTGCTATATACCCTCTCAAGAGTTTCATAATATCTTCCAGATGACTCTATCTCTATAATTACTAAAGCTCATGATCCTCGATACTTTCACGATACTATTACCTCCCTTATATGATAGTTGATCCCCTAAGGATAGATGTGACGAAAACGATGATGGTAATGATGTTGATGATGCTTAAGGACTCTTATGTATGCGTGTCTAAGTATGTATGACTATTGTGTAACGCCGAGCTTATATGGCCGGGTATGATATCTATCGTGCGCACACCACCGCAGTTGGGTAGGATAACACTGAGCCTTGATAGGGCCAGGTATGTATAACACTGAGCCTTGGTAGGGCCAGGTATGTCTAACACTGAGCCTTGTCATGGCCGAGTACATGAAACAACGAACCTTCGTGGTCGAGTATGAAACAAATATATATATACACATGAGTAAGCATTAGAAATGGAAGGTCCGTATGAGAGACAAGTAAGTAACTATGATGATGGCTACTAGAGGTACAAATGGCTCTATTACTTCATGATTCTTCTATCTTATGCTATTTCTTATGCTCCTACTATGATATTGATTATGCTTTACATACTCAGTACATTAACCGTACTAACGTCCTTTTGTTTGTGGACGTTGCGTCATGCCCGTAGGTGGACAGGGAGATAGACTTGATTCTTAGGCTGCTTATCCAAGGATTGCTTAGAGGAGCTCCATTTGATTCGGAGCTGCAGCTTAGGTACTATTCTTTTGTGTATATATGGGCATGGAGGGGCCCTATCCCATCCATATGATGATGTTTCATACTCTTCTTAGAGGCTCGTAGACAGTCATGTAGAGTAGATGTCTTTTGCCTTGTCGGCTCATACTTTAGTCTATTAATTTGTTGCCTCGTCGGCTTCTGTCACGACCCAACCCCGTAGGCCGTGACTAGTGCCCGATCTGGGCACCCAAACACACCAATCAAACGCTATCACAAGGTATATCAAACACATCCAAGTATATAACCGTAAGCCGACAAGGCGTCGTGTTTCAAATATATATAATTTAAAAATTTCAGCAGTTTCCTTTTGTTTTATAGACTATCCAAAATTAAACCCCCGCGAAAAATACAAACAAAGGCCA